>NC_037092.1:39622500-39922500 GCF_002994745.2 Rosa chinensis
GTACCAGAGGCTCAAACCCTCGTTCAACCCCATCGAGTACTAGAGGATCAAGCCCTATTTCAAACCCCATCGGGTACTAGAGGCTCAAACCCTCCTTCAACCCCATCGGGTATCATAGGCTCAAGCCTTCTTTCAAACCCCATCGGGTACCAAAGGCTCAAACCCTCCTTCAAACCCCATCAGGTACCAGAGGCTAAAACCTTTTCAAACCCCATCGGGTATTGAAGGCTCAAACCCTCTTTCAAACCCCATGGGGTACCAGAGGCTAAAACCTTTTCAAACCCAATCGGGTACCAGAGGCTAAAACCTTTTCAAACCCCATCGGGTACCGGAAGCTCAAACCCACTTTCAGACCCCATCGGGTACCAGAGGCTCAAACCCTCTTTCAAACCCCATCGGGTACCAAAGGCTCAAACCCTCTTTCAAACCCCATCGGATCCCAGAGGCTCAACCCCTCGTTCAACCCCATCAGGTATTAGAGGGTTAAATTGGGAGCATTGTAGAGTAGGTACCTGCAGTGTAACCCGCTTAAGACATCCCTTGCATGTGCACTTGGGGGACTCCTTACAGGCACATCTGTGCTAAACCTTGTGACCAGAAATATCAAGTCCCCACCCAAGAAATATCTTGAACGGGAACTTAGGGGACTTGTACATACTACTAGATAGTTCACTAGGTTTAGCAGTCAACTGGGGCCTGTAGGAAAGACCCAGGTACCAGACCACGGGCCGGGTTCGCATCCCACCGGGATGGTTCGCGTCAGGGACGGCACTCTGGGCACAGAGGGGTCCGGACCCGATCAACACAGTCCATTTAAATATACACCAGAAGGCTGATATAGCTGCAAGGGGACAACATACGTCCCACATCAAAGATAGGGGAAACCTCTTTCCCTTGCTCGAGTATTAAAGCATCAGCACAACCACCTTTTACGGGTAATAACTCCTTCATCCACTATTTGTATAGTTCAATATATATATTAGTATCTTACTCAGACATCGGAGGGGCATAAACCGTCTGGTACGAATTCAATAAGGCCAAAGGCAACATATAACTACGAATTCAATAAAACTAATCAACCAAACACACAAACAACCCTTGCTCTCTCTTCATTCCCATGGATCAGTCTCACAAACCCAGAAGACCCAAATCCCGAGAAGTAAGCGCCCGCTTCCCATCCCCACCACCCCGGAAATCTCCATACTTCCATCTCCAAACCACCCTTTCTCGCTAGCTCGGAGAAAATCCAGTTCTCTGATATCCGATACCTGAAAACCCAAAACTCATCTCGACGATTCAACCTTCATCCGTGGAGGACTATGGCCATCTTCAACAACTCCTTTCATAAAGAACTTCAACTCTCTAGCAGTTCATCTCGAAATCGAGAGAATCAAAGACTATGTACCGTTGACGGAAGTGGTCTGTATCAAAACTCAACTCGGCGAAGTTTCGATAGTTTCTCTGATGCTCTTGGGTCGAGATCAAAGTGCAGCGACATTGATTCTGGCATGAAGATCAATATCAGGTCGCCGAGTTTCAATGCTCAAAGCTCGACTGCGAGTTCGAGAAAGTTAGGGGTGGAGGTTCTGTCGAAGTACATGAGTGATATTCAGATGAGGAATCGTTGGAGACGGACGTTGGTGACGGCGGCTTCAACCTCCTTCACCTTCCTCTTCCAGATCCCAGCCATCGCCAACCTGTTCAAGTCCATATTGCCTCAGTCGGAGAGTCCGAACCTGATTCTCTCCGACGCCTCGTTAGACAACCTGGAAGGGTGGCCCGCTTCTGATAAAGCTGGCCTGGGACACCATCGCCTCCAGCGAAGGCCCGAACAAGGCGCTGGACTATGCCGTTAGGGCGGCCAAGTCGTTCGAGCGGTGTGCCGTTGACGACGAGCCCAGCCTGGACTTGGTGATGAGTTTGCACGTGCTGAGTCTAATTAATGGGGCTTTCTTTCTCGATCTATAGAGATAGGTGAAGGATGAGGTCCTTGCTCTAAGAAGATGGAGGTAAAGTGAAGGAGAGAGCTGGAAGAAGAATAGGTAAAAAGAAAAAAAAAGAGGAAAAAATAATTTAAAAAAAGAGCTAGGGAGGGTAAAATAGATATTTCAGCGTGTACGGAATGCCACGTTAGCAATTTAACTGAGAATTAACGGCAAAGACCAATTGGGTGAAATTGGAGAGTTTAAAGACTTTTTAGGTGAAATTGAAATGTGAGGGACTGAAACATCGACTCTCTATAAGTATAGGGAGTAAACAATATTTTGTCCTTTCTTTTTCAATTCATTGGCATAACTCTCAAGCATATTATAATGGTCTTCAAATGATAATTGAGACAACTTCTTTGCCCTCGTCTTAGCTCTATAACACATCTGGAATCCTAAATTCATTCCAAAGTCCTTCCTAACTACATTTTGGATATCTTCCCTTGTCCAATTAGGATCATTCATGAAGAAGTTTTCATATTCATCAGCAATAAATGAGGCATATGCATGTGATAAACCCTAATTCCAACACTACTACATTTGTGTTCAAGTCTGAAAGTCTTGATTGTCATAGTTGGAGTGTCAGGATTTGGACTAGATGCATATATTTAGAATGGACAATCCTTAGATTTCTTGAAGACCACCTTCACCTTTCTTCTAATGTTCTTTGGAAATCTCAGCTCCTTTTTAGTAAGTACTGCATGCTTCCTGATTGCCTTCTTGAAAATGACTGAGTTGGGGAATACTATGCCTAGCTCAAACTTTGGGTTCTTCATATTGAAATTCTGGTTGAATTCCCTCCACCTAGAGAACCTCTTCTTGTGCTTCACTGGATGCAACCCCACATCTTATCCAGATTCATCACTTGAACCATGTAGGCTTGGAAAACCATCACTAGCAGTTACTTCTTTATCAGATATATTACCTCTGAATCCCATGTCATCCTATTCTTCTACATTTTCAGGATCATAATCCACATATGCCTGAAAGTCAACTTCATCATCATTAGAAGCCAACTCAAAGTCACTATCCACAATCCCATCCCAGTTTGGATCATCAGAATCATCACTACTAGAACTACTTCAATCGTACTAAACATGGTTTGAGCATTCACCACCAGACCTGGTATCATACCTCCTATTCAAAACTTGTTTCGACCTACCACTCTTTTTTTTTTTTTGGAACTGCAACTTCTTCCTCTACAACTTTCTGCTTCCCTTTATCTCTCTGCCTTGAAGTGGATGCCTCACTAGCTTCGCCTCTTACAATTTTCATAGTTGGGCCACCTGTTTGTTCTCCAACTCTAGGCCCATTGCCTTCTTGCATTGACTGTGGACCACCACTCTACGTTTCACGCCCATTAGCAGCTTCACTTGACTGTGGAGCATTGCTATGTACTTTAGGTCCATCATCAGTAAGTACCTAGTTTTCAGGAATAATTCCATCCATTGGGACATCTTCATCATCCTCAACATCCATCTCCTGCTCTTTAACTACATCATCATGTGGCACCTCTTCAACACCCTCAACAGCTGGCAATTGCACATCATCAATTGCACGTCCAAATAACATAGTATGATCTATGTCATCATCATAGTGATCTAACTCATAATCCTAAAAACCTCTTTTCTGCTCCAAGCAAACAATGTACACATGCAGTAGCCTTTGAACAACATGAATAAACTAAACCATGTCAAGAAAGTCTTGATCAGTGACTAGGTAAATATCCACTACCCTCTTCACTTCTTGGTATCCTAAACTAGTAAGCAATTGGAGCAGCTCAATTATGAAGACCCGAAATTTCAGTTAAATATTTTGTAATTCAATATTTGTTCAGTTATATGAATTCTGAATTGTGGGCATGATTCGTATGTTGTTGTGTGAGGAATTTGGTTTCGAATGATTTTATTTTCGAAACAAACGTTATTTGGGGGGGTCACTAAAATCGACTTTTTATACGTAAGGAATTTGAGGAAACTTCATTCACGAAAGTTGTAGATCTCATCGATATGAGTGCGTGCTTATGCGGAACGCAAGAATCGGAGTTCGTATGAAGAAGTTATCGCGTCTGGAAATGTTTCCATTTTGGGTATATATATAAATGCAAAGTTTCCAAATTTAGGGTTTCCATTTCTGTCGGCTGCACCGTTCATCTTCTTCATTTTCTCTCTCCCGAGCACGAGCCGAAAACAGAGCAAACCATTTATGGCTTCGTTCTCCCTCCTCCGGCCACCAAATCACACCAAACTTATTCCCACGCCTTCATCTCGACCTTGTACAGCTGCCAGTGGCAGCCTTGCGCCGTGGCACGACTTGTAGAGGCGGCGGGAAGCTTGTTTCCATTTCCGGCCGTTTTGAGTGCGAAGTGAATATCTCGAGTTCTAGGCCACCAAAACTTGAGGTTCTTAGCTTGTTGAAATCACCTCAACCCCTTGATCAATCCCCAAGAAGGACAGCACCTGAAGTGATTGATTTCATGCTCGTCGGAGGCCTTGCCGTTTTCTGCAGATTTTCCTGCCAAACCGTAACGTTTTGGTATTTTTCGATCACTTCCACTCGTTTTCTGACTTCGTGCTAGTTATGAAAGTTTCTCAAAATGATGAAACGAAGAGGAGTAGCCTGACCCCGATGCAGTTGGCGGTGGTCGGCGGCTGCTCTGCCTCTAACTGCGGCGGCCTTTTTCGGCCACTTCCGGGATCCCAAGGGCAATTTCTACCCATTTTAATGTTCTACATGTCGATAAGATCATTTTGATATATAGCATGTAAATTTTGGAGACCAGATGTATAAGTAATGAATTTTACGATTTCGATCAATTTCTATCGTTCGATTTGTGATATGTGAAGATCGGACCGTCCGATAGACTTGTAGTTTTGATATATTGATCGTAGGACTGTCCTGATGACCTTGTGTGGTCATAGGGGAAGATCCGACCGCTGGATCTTCGTGTAAGTGCGTTTTATGTATTGTGCGCTAAGTTAAATATCGTCTTTGGTTAGGTGTTTGACGGGTTGAGTTGGCGGACGATTGTGAATCGTGATTTTGAGCTGTATAGAAGACGCAGCTGGATTAGAGGTGAGTAAATCTCATATGGTTCATTTACGAACAGAATTTCATTAATTACATTTAATTGTTATGTTTGAAAAATGATTTTAAGAAAATGAGTTTTTAAGTATATAAAAATGAATTTCTCGGTTTTTACTACGTGTGAACTATAGTTGGTATTAGTGGTCATTCCTGTGTGGGTGACTATGTATATATATATTTACGTGGAATATATATTTGATGGTATGACATTGGACGAGGTATTGATTTGATTGATTGATTGATTGATTTATTATGCCGAGCATTACTCTTCAAAGATATAAAATATCGTATATTGTTGAATTGATTTTGATAAGAGTAATTGAGTAAAGTGTGATCCTTTCATTTATTATCCATAAGGGTCTTGAATCATTATTGGTTGTGGTGTTGATTTGTATGACTTGATTGATTCATGATTTGATTTGGGAAATTATTAAGCATGTAGGACTTGATTTTGATGATGGCTTGGAGATGAGAACATATTATTTGGAATTGGTTTTGCTATTGTTGAGGTTGTGGGAGATGAGGAAACAATATTATGTGACGATCTGTGTGAGTGCATTTGTGGTGGCATGTGTGATGATCTGTGTGAGTACATGTGTGATAATCTGTGTGAGTGCCAGTGTGGTGGCATGTGTGATGATTTGTGTGAGTGCTTAGGGGATAACTTTGTGTTATCGTGCTCTTGAGTGCATGTTTGTAAAAGTATGTTTTGTGTGAGTTGTTGGTTAGTTAATTAATTTCCTTTGTCATTTCTATGGTTTGATTTCTTTATCTATTTTCTTTTTCATTTCATTTGTTTGATTTTAATGTAATCTCCTTAACTAAACTATATGCAGGGATTACTATGATTTCTTTTGTTTATTTTAATGTAATCTCCTGAACTAAACTATATGCAGGGATTACTGTGATTTCTTTTGTTTATTTTAATGTGATCTCCTGAACTAAGTTTCTATGCAGGGATTACTATGATTTTATTGATTGTTTGAATGTGATCTTCTAAACTAAGTTCTATGCAAGGATTACTGATTTTGTTTAATTCTTATTGTGCGTACAGTTGTGGGTTGTGATTGGAAAATGAGTGGGGATGGCATGATTTTGGCAACCGCGTTATGTTGAGGGAAATGAGTATGAATTCCTGGTTGTGCCGTTGAGGCAAAGGAATGGTAATCTGATAGATTGTGGGGACGTAAAATATTTAAAATATCGGGAGTTATTTGTTTAATTGGAGATTGAGGGAATTAAGATAAAATAAATTGAGAGACAGAGCATGTGGGTTTTAGTTGGGATGAAATTATTGAGCATGTTATTGTTCAATTTGAACTTGACATTTTTGTTGTGATAATTGCATATTGATTTTGTTAGACTGAGATAGTGAAAGCATGTTTTTGTGGAATTAAATGTTAATGCTTTAATTGTCTCACGAATTGAGGAATTATAAGCATGCGTGACGTGAGTCATTTTAATTGAGTTTACTCATACGGGCTTGAAAGCTTACCGGGTTTGTGGTTTGCAATCCCGGTGCACTATTTCTATGGTGTAGGGTTATTGTGCAGGTTAAAATATCGAGTGATCGTTATCGAAGCTAAGGTGGACTTTCCGTCACGTGGGTGTAGAAGGGCGCTTATACTTGTAGTCTTCCACTGTGTAGTGAGTTGGTGAGTGTGGTTACATGTTGAATTTACATTCAGTTTAATTTGTAAGATCAGTTGTTTAGTTACTTACTTTAAATGAAAAATTTTCTATGTGTTTCCTTGTGTGTTTTTGCGTTTCGGATTTGAATTACTGTATTCAAAATTCGAGGCGTGACATCAATACCCCAAATCTCAAGCCCAATAATTGAACCCAGTCACACTCAGTTTGTGAGGATCAACCCTATCAACATAGACTACGTTCTCCACTCCCATGTAAATCCTATTCACTCCACCTTATGAAAAGAACCTTCCTCCATGATGTATAGCTACAGTGAATAGTCCAACTGCAATTTCCCAACACCAGCTGTTAGATTCCAAAATAGGAAACAAATTCAATGTTTTCAAACTAACCAAATTGATTATTCAACTACCTCGTCTTTGTCGGTTTCTCTACCATTTATACCGGTTTCTGTTTTAAAATCATTTATCAGTTCCCTACACCATTAAACAACCCAGACCAAGGTTGGGATTTTACTTTCACCACCAACCTAGCCACCAGTCTAATAACCCTAATTTATTAGAATACCCGACATCAAATCCTAACTTTTATTGAACCCTAGGCATATGAAGAAAAAATAAGACCCTAAACCCTAGACAAACCTTAATCAACAACATTGACTTCCATAAACTATCAAAAAAATTTGGACCACGAACCCTAAAATAGCGACAGCTCATATAAAGGGGGAATATTTTCTTACCTCTTCCAAACATAGGTGGATCCCCATCCAGCCAGAAATATCTCTAACAATTAGCCATTGAACCTCTGCAAAATATGATTTGAGAATCGAATCTCTTTTTCACTCAGGTCTGCAGGATTCTCTCTCACTTTCTCTGATAATTAGAGTGCCGTTGTGGACTTGGACTAGAGGAATCCAAAGGTTTTGAGATTAGGTTGAGTGGAATGGAACACCTTAAGTGGTCCAGGGTTATTGAATGGGCGGAATTGCCCCTCATGTTTTGCCATGTGGCTGGGCTCTTAACACCATTATGGACGATGTGTACCATTCTTGGGTGGGGCTTCAAAGTTGGGGTACCAAAATGATAGTTTTGCATAGTTGGGTACTGAAGTTGAGAGTAGGCCTTAGTTCGGGTACTGTTTGTATATTTTTATCATAAAATAATCTCTTAACGTCGTTATGGACGGTGTGTACCATTCTTGAATTGGGCTTCAAACTTGGGGTACCAAAATGATAGTTTTGCGTAGTTACGTACTGAAGTTGAGAGTAGGCCTTAGTTCGGGTATTATTTATATATTTTTCTCATAAAATAATCCTAACTAACTAATCACATTTCAAAACCATCAAGCAAAGAGTCTTATGATAGTCAAATCATTCAAATTGAAAACTGAACAAATTTTGTATATTATGAACGAATAAAAAATTAATGTTCTTGGGGTGTTTCAAATAAAGTAGCTATTGAAATTTGTTTTGCATATCTGCTTATTGTTTTAGCAGGTAACCATGTCGGAGGTGGTTAGAGAGTGGTGGTGAGGACTGAGGACACATCCTCATGATGGATAAGGGAAAAAAAAAGGGTAAAGTTGGAAGTTTAAAGTAAAAGTTAGCAGAGTAGGTCCAAGAGGAATTATTCTGTGGTCCCGGAGCACGTAACACTGTCATGTGGTGATTTTAATCAATAATATCACTCGAATGTGGTAAGGACCATGCAAGGGGTTAAAAAAGAAATTAATTTAAAGAGAAAATATTTCAAACAGTACCCGAACTAAGGCCGACTCCTAACTTTAGTAGCCGACTATGCAAAACTATCAGTTTGGTACCCCAAGTTTGAAGCTCGACCCAAGAATGGTACACGCCATCCATCACAGCGTTAAGTCTTTGCTACGTGGCAAACCATGAAGGTCCTCAAAATATGCTACGTGGTTAGCTAGTTAACGCCGTGATGGACGGCGTGTACCATTCTTGGGTCGGACTTCAAACTTGGGGTACCAAAGTGATAGTTTTGCATAGTCGGGTACTGAAGTTAAGAATGAGCCTTAGTTCAGGTACTGTTTGTAACATTTTCTCTAATTTAAAAGACCAATCAGAAATCCCTCACATGAGCTAATAATATCACTCCGGACCACCACGTGTACTATAGTCTGGGACCATGTTATAATTTTCCGTAGATCCAAATATAATATTAGAGAGTATGAATAGAAGCACTCAACAAAATTATTATCTTTCACTAAAATTTCCAAAAAATAAAAGAGGAATGGTAAATACAAAAGACCAAGGATATGGTTTCGTTGTAGAGGGGGAAGGTTCAGTTTTTCCAAGTGCACCATGACAATCACCGCAGTCTCTCCCTTAATGCTTGTCACCCAAACCCTCCCATTGTTAGAGAAATGCAAAACCATAACTGAACTGCGCCAGCTTCACGCCCACATAGTCAAATCAAACCTCGTCAACCACACATCCACCATAACCAAACTCATTTCCCTTTGCTCCCACCATGGTGGCCTAGACCATGCTCTTTCAGTCTTTCATCGAATCCCGGACCCCAACCCCTTCATCTTTTTCTCACTCATAAAGCAAATGACCGAGAGTTCAAGTCCAACAGAAGCTGTACTCTTCTATGCTCGCATGCTCTCTTCTTTGGAAAATTTGAACGGGGTCGAGTTTTTGCTCCCTGCATTGCTCAAAGCGTGCAGCAAGTCATGTGCTTTAGAGGAGGGGAGGCAAGTTCATGGCCAGATATTGAAAACCCAGATGTTGTTCGATCCGTATGTTGCGAATGCATTGATTAGGTTGTACTCGGAGCTGGGATGCATTGGATTGGCACACCGGGTGTTTGATAAAATGGCTCAGAGAGACCAAGTTTCTTGGAATTCACTGATTACTGGTTATTTGAGGGTCGGGGAGGTTGAGTTGGCTCGTGCGATTTTTAATGAGATTCCGGAGAGGGACTTGGTTTCGTGTAATGCAATGATTGATGGGTATGGGAAGAGTGGCAAGTGTGAGCTTGCTGAGGAGGTTTTTAGGACAATGCATCATAAAGATGTGGTTACTTGGACGTCAATGGTTTCAGGGTATGTATTCAATCACCGTCCGAAGGAAGCATTGGGTTTGTTTAGGGAAATGTTGAGTCAGGGCATTCGGCCTGATGCCCCGGCTCTTGTTAGTGTTCTCTCAGCCATTGCCGACTTGGGTTTCGTTGAGGAAGGCAAATGGGTGCATGCTTTTATTTGTACGAATAAGATTAGGTTGAATTCAGGGTTTATTGGATCAGCTCTTATGGATATGTATGCTAAATGTGGGCATATAGGGAATGCTTACCATGTCTTTGAAAACATAGCTCATTATAGGAACATTGGGGACTGGAATTGCATGATCTCTGGCCTTGCTATGCATGGCCTAGGTCATGAAGCGCTGGACATTTTCCTTGACATGAAAATGAAAGAAATTGAGCCTGATGAGATCACTTTCTTAGGACTTCTTACTGCTTGTAACCATGGAGGTCTAGTTGATGAAGGTAGATACTGTTTTGAACTCATGCAGGAGAAGTACGGACTTGTTCCTAAGATTCAGCATTATGGATGCATTATTGATCTTTTAGGTAGAGCAGGGCACTTGGAGGAGGCGGTTGATGTTATACAGAATATTCCCATAGAGGCGGATGCTATAGTTTGGAAGGCAATTCTCAGCGCTTGCACGATTCATGGTAATGTTGCAATTGGGGAAAGTGCTGCCCTCAAGGCAATAGATTTGGCTCCAGATGACTCAAGTTGTTACATTCTCCTCTCGAATCTTTATGCCAAAGTAGGGAGATGGGATGATGTGGGCAATGTTAGATTGATGATGAAACAGAGGGGAGTTCGAAAGATTCCAGGGTCAAGTTCAGTACTCATGAATGGAAAGGTTCATGAATTCCTTGTGGGGAAGGAAATGAATGTTAAATACAGTGTTGAGGTTTGTACCAAGATAGAGGAGGTTGTCTCTAGGTTGAAATTGGAAGGATACAAACCTGATTTGTCTCAAGTCCTTTTGGATATTGAGGAGGAAAGCAAAGAGGACTCACTTATTCTACACAGCGAGAAGATGGCCCTTGCATTTGGACTAATAAACACAAGCAAGGGTTCTCCTATTCACATAGTGAAGAACTTAAGGATTTGTTGTGATTGTCATTCATTTATCAAGCTGGTTTCTGGAGTTTATAATTGTCGAATTGTTGTGAGAGACCAAAACCGTTTCCATCAATTTGAGAATGGTTCCTGTTCCTGCAAAGACTTCTGGTAATGCAGTGGCTTACTTCGAATAATTGAATGAATGGGCAGGTTTTTGTAGCCTTCAAGAGTCAGGACTACATAATTCATGTATCTAGTCTATGAAGTTGTAAAGCTGCATCATCCTGCATGTGGAAGAATCAAGCTCAATGGGCAGGTTTCAGTCTCAATCTTTGGCATTAGGAATGCAGACTACATTAGCATCTCTTCAAATTCCCCTGGAAAGGAGGGTGGCTCAATTATCACTAATATGTGCATTTAGAGGGTGAGCTTCGTACTTATTACTTACACTGATGATGTATATTAACTATGGTTTTGAAAGCCTACAGTAATGTGTGTGTGTAGATGTTGTTACGATATGAATAGAAATTGATATATCAGATTAAGAATACCACATCCTGGGTTTTCGACATGTTTTATTGTGCACCAGACTTGGATACCTTATTGAACTGGTGATTTTTTAGAGTAACTGTGAATCTGTGATTATAAAAATTTATAAATAATTATCCAACTTCATGTATTCGTTGGACTGCAGAATCCCAGATTGGTTTTTCGTACTCGCGAAGAGAGTAGTCGACCAAGGCTTTTTTTTTTGTTATTGCAATTTCTTCGGTACTGTTTATTGCGAATCAGTTAATGTTACACATTCATTCCTCAGCTGATAATTACTGCTACGTAGTGCAAAAATAGATACGTCAAAATTGATAATCACAAGTCAAACTAGGATTCTTCTATGAATTGGAATATAGTAATAAACACTACTTTTACCTTCTGTTACAGGAAAGCAAATTTCTTTCTTTCTTTTTCTTCACGAGCATCCCAGTAAATGCCAAACTATACGCAACCCCACAAATTGATAGGTGGGCTGCGGGCACAACATCATCGTGTTTTGCACGTCTGATCCTCTTGACTTCTTGATGGAAAGATGAATAAAACAAACAAAAAAGAAAAAATCTTGGCACTATTATTGCATGTGAGTTTGTGGCTCACGTCTTCTCGTGGATTTTCTTCACTTGTTCGGACTAGTGACTGTTAAGTGGGGAATTGTTAGGTGAGATGATCAAGTGAGCGAAGTCTCAGCAACAGAAGGAACATTAGTCAGCTAGTCTCACTTCGTCCCAATTTTTCAGCAGGTGGGCTTTTGATTTCTTCTGTCTTTTTGCGATTTTGTTTATCTTTTTCTTTCCAAGTGTGCTCAAAATCACTTGCTAGGTGGTTTGAGCTGCCTCAGCCGGGGATCACAGTCACCAGAGGAACAAGAGAGCCAGACCCTTTTCAACTTTCAGGTAGGTTTCTTTCTCTCTCTTGTTTCCTCGTTTTATTCTTGGTAGTTGTGTTGAGGGCCATAGTTTTGCTGAAATTCTTGTTCACTTGGAATTGATATTGATGCAAGAGACCAGAACACTTGTATTTGAAGAACTTCCCTGATGTGCTTGCTTGTTCCACTTTGTGGATTTGAATTTTATCTGATGCACTATTTAGCAACTTTTTCCTACTTAAGAGTCTGATATCTGCAATAGGTCTTATAAAAGTACATAACAAGGGGTAAGGCTATCATACGTTAACAATTGTATGCATGTCATACGTTAACACATTATAGAATTTCCCACAAGAAGGTAAATACTGCAACATGACAATGCAATTAGCTAGTAAGTTAAGCAATTGTGGTAGGAATACGTTCAATTTTCTAGGAGAATTGAAAGGCATCTTTTGCAGAGGTTTTGAATGTATTGTATGTAACACTACCAAAGTTGCATAAATATTTGTTTTGAGAGAATTTAACATGTTAATGAGGAATCCCACACGGAGAAAGTAGCAAGTATTTGAGACAGATTCGTAATATATATAAGTTACTTGTTTCTCCTGCAAGCTATTGTTTGAAACTCTTATCTGTATTATGGCGTCTCTTAATCCGAAAGGAATCTTTTCTTGATTGATCATTTAAAGTGTCCATCTTGACATTTGCAGACAAACTATTAGATTTTTATTTAGAATCAAAATGTCAAATAACTAGACTTGGTTTTCAGTTGGTTGGATCAATAGGTTTTAAATGCTTATTGAACTTCTCGGAAGCTTTTGAGTTTTTGGAAATTCAATTTTTTTTTTACTCTGCGGAGGTTTTTGAAATCTCCAGAATATCATGTAACTGACAAGCCTCCCAGATATAAACTCAGTTTATAGTCACAATGAATATGAACACGAAAACATAAAGACATGTCTATATACATACAAAAGGCTTTATTTCTGAACATATTGGTATGTTTACACATTGTTGTTTTGATCAAACATGGAATTCCAATCTGACTTGCAACCCCAGAAATAATTATTCCGACCTGGGATTTTTGATGATGTTGTTGTGTATTTTCTCCTCCATGTAAACTATCCACAACATGATGTTCCTCAGTCACCCTTTTTCATTCATATTGGCTAGACTCAACATAAATCAACGTATGAATGTTCATTTTCAATAACTCTGCTGTAATCAATGGTTTTGGTTAACTGAAAGTTCTGGTTTCCTAGAAAATAAAATCTCCTATGGACCTATGGTTAGAGAAAATCTATTGATACCTTGTAGTTTCTATGGTTGTGTCACTAATGGTAGATCCTGTGGTATTAATTATTATTTTTCTTTTTCCAGCAATGATTGCCCCAGTAGTACTAGCTTTGACAGTGGGTTTTCTTGGGTGGGCATATCAGGCACTAAAGCCTCCCCCTCCCAAAATATGCGGTTCACCTGGTGGTCCTCCTGTCACTTCACCTAGAGTGAAACTCAGTGATGGTAGATATTTGGCCTACAGGGAGTTTGGAGTGCCTAAAGAAGAGGCAAAACACAAGATCATCATCATTCATGGCTTTAGCAGTTCCAAAGATCTGGCTTTACCTGTTTCTCAAGTATGAACTTACTCTGTTTTTATATTGATGCATGCCTTGTTATAATTTTTCAAGAATTGGGCCAGAAATTCTGCAACACTGAGCTGGTATGCTGGATAGCTGTTATAGGATGTCTAATATGTTCCTGAGGAATTTTTGAAAAGCAAGTGATCTTTTTGTAGTTGGTTGCTGTAATTTAGCTATAAAGTAGACATTACAATTTGCCTCGGTATTTGTTCTCCTCCAATTCTATGTCAATGTTTGTATTTGCATTCCCTTCGTCTCACACATAGTTAAGCATATTAAAATCAATACATCCAGAAAGTATGTCAAGATTTCCATGTAATGTACATTATTAATAATGTTTACCTGAACATACATGAATGCTAACATCGAACTTCTCTGGTCATCTATCACCTCAATTTGGAAGTTGCATCACATCTCAATTTTTACATGCTACATTCTAGTACATAGCATCATTACTGTTTCACCCCATCTTTGATAAAAGTGGAAACCCTCCCATTATGTTCTGTTTAATTCACCACGAAAAAAAGTTGACTTGTGTTCTATTTATGGTCAGGAACTCGTTGACGAGTTAAGGGTATATTTTCTCTTCTTTGACAGAGCTGGTTATGGCGAAAGTGATCCGTATCCCTCACGCTCGGTTAAGAGTGAAGCATATGATATTCAAGAACTAGCCGACACGTTGCAGATTGGGTCCAAATTCTATGTAATTGGAATCTCAATGGGGGCTTACCCTGTTTGGAGTTGCTTGAAATACATACCGCACAGGCATGCTACTTACTTGAAGAGCCGTGGCGCTATTGTTTTCTTTTTTTGTTTTGAATAATGTTTCTGCTGAGCTTTTTATGAAGTTTGTTGTAAAGCATGCTTCTTACATATTGTCGATACATCACTTGCAGATTGTTAGGAGCTTCCCTGGTAGTTCCTTTTGTGAACTACTGGTGGCCTCGTATTCCTGCTAATCTATTGAGAGAGTCCTTTCAGAGGCTGCAGGTATCAGACCAACGGACGTTCCAAGTTGCACATTACACCCCATGGTTGCTTCATTGGTGGATGACCCAGAAATGGTTCACTGCATTAAGTATGATGGCTGGAAATATGGAGATCTTCTGCCCCAAAGATTTAGAAACATTGAAGAAACTTTCCGAATCCCCAAGTGTTGGTCAGGTAATCAAATTTTCTCATATTATGCTCACAATCTCACATAACTGAAAAGGCATCCATCTCTTTTCCTTTTAAGAGCCCAACGTTTTCGAGGTTTACATATTTTTTTTATTAACTGACAGCCATCGCCAGAGTATCTGATCTAAGCTCTTGCTTTTCATCTTGTAACTATAAGCATGTTTTGATAATGCTTATAAATGGCGGGAAAAGATACGGCAGCAAGGAGAACACGAATCTCTCCTTGCTGGCAGAGTATCTGATCTAAGCTCTTGCTTTTCATCTTGTAACTATAAGCATGTTTTGATATTAATGCTTATAAATTGCAGGAAAAGATACAGCAGCAAGGAGAACACGAATCTCTCTACCGAGACCTACTGGCTGGCTATGGAAAATGGGAATTCGACCCCATAGACTTAACGAATCCATTTCCTAACAATGAGGGTTCAGTTCACATTTGGCAAGGCTATGCAGACAGGATCATTCCATATAAAGTAAACCGTTACATTGCAGAGAAGCTTCCCTGGATTCATTATCACGAAGTTCCTGATTATGGGCATTTCCTTATTTTTGAGAGTGATCCATGTGAGGCTGTTTTGAAGGCACTCTTGCGTGGATAAGTTCTATGCTGATGGTATGCCTAATCCTTATTTTTGAGTAAGCTCTGGTTGCTCTTACCTAGCAAGCTTTTCTCATTGCTGCATTGTCCATAATTAAATAAAAGTTTACCAGCTAGCTAGCTTACTTCTTGGACGAGTGAGTTTTTGCAATTATTAATAAGTTATTTTATGTTTGAGAAACCATAATTTTTGTTTCACACGAAAGCTCTCCAATCGATCCATCAAGTCCTGCGTGGAAGCCTACTGGTACTATTTGAGAATTGAGATCAGATGTTGCTTCAACCAATATGCCGCGATCTTTTGTAAAATAAAGTTATGGGATTGTTGTGACTAATTTCTAATTTTCCATATGAAGTCTGGTGTCTGCTCTAACAATTTACCACAAGCAATATTACTCTAGCCCCATTGATTATGGAATATGGACAAGCATTAGGTCATTGGAGAGAGCACAAGACTTGTGCCCAAGCTCGATGTTGTATTAATGATTGTGATTGTTTCGATAGTAGGTCTTCAAAAGGAAGCTCTTAAAAGAGTTTTTTTATTGGAATCTCCAAATTTACTCACTTGACCTCTATGCTTTTTACACCTCTTATCAAATTTTCAAATACTAAATTTACTCACTAAACCTCACTAAATTTCCTCAAATAACCTCACTCATATAATTTGCAAATAAATTATTATCTTTAAAATAAAAAATTTAGTCATTTCAATGATTTAATCACTCTATAAATATTAACTAAATATACATTTCTTAATCAAACTTGAGTTTCAAAAATTAATGTCTAATAAATAAGAAAATGCCATGAACTATTATGTTTTTTATTTTATTTTTTATTTTTCTATTTTAGCTGTGTAAAAAAAAATCATTCGTTTTTTAATGTTTATTTTTTTCTGTATTTTTTGTACCACATGATTAATTATTTATTTATTTATTTATTTTTTTTTTTTTTTTTGCAAATATAATGGATTGACTTAGATTTAGGTCATAAATCATAAGAGGATTTATTTTGTTTTCTCTCACCAATATGCGTTCAACATATATATCATACATTTTTATGTCACATGATCTTAACCATATTTTAAATTCTTATTAAATATATATGAATGCTTTAATGAGTATGTAGTGAAATTGGAAAATAAAAATAGATAAGGAATACAATCTAATATTATTGAATTGGAAAGTTTACATAAAATAAATATAATATTTTTTTGGTATAATTATTGTCCTTAATAGTCATTTTATAGTAGGTTATATATGTCATTTAATAATTCATAATAGAGTGAGGTCAAGTGAGCAAATTTGGAGGTTCCAATAGAAACTCTCCTCTTAAAATTATTTTTGTTTTTTTTGTTTTTTTTGTTTTTTGTTTTTAAAAGATGGGATCAATTAAGCCGTCCCAAAGCTAGCCCAATGGGTTGATAATAGAAATACTTAACCAATTTGTTGGAAAAGCCCAAGCAGACAAGAACTAGAAAGGAAAATTAATTTCCTCCTGCTGAAATTTTTCCATCTTGCCGTCACACCAAATGGATATGTGATGTTCCAATGAAAAACTCACATGTGGATTTTGTTGCCAACTCAAATCTACGTTAAACACCAATTTCTCTGAATACCCCTCTCTCTTCCCTCCTCCTTCTCCCTTCTCGTTAATCGTTCTCCAAACACCAGAAAATTTTCTTCTATCCCCACTGGTACCTCTCTGCTGAACCACCAACTGAAACTCATGAAGCATTAAATTTTAAAAAGACAAAATCAAGAAGAAACCCAATCATAAACAAACCCAATAGTAAACCCATAAATCAATTAGAAATGAATCTGCTATGTGAATCAACCTTTCATAAGAAAAATGAACCAGTGAGAAATTTTGATATCCATTCACCAAGGGAACAAAAAAACAAACATATTCAAGGAAGTCAAGATTACGCATGGAAGATAACATTAATTAGGTGGGTGGATAAATTGAAACGCAGTTTCTGCAAACTTTTGAGATTTAGTTGGATAAAATACCCACGTCTACAAACCCATATGAATGCATAATGAGTGTTGCTATTAAGACCTCTAAATCTGCTCATTTGACCTCACTCTATTATGGATTATTAAATGACATATATAACTTACTATAAAATGACTATTAAGGACAATAATTATACCAAAAAAATATTATATATATTTTCTCTAGACTTTCCAATTCAATAATATTAGATTGCATTTTTTATTATTTTCCTTATCTATTTTCATTTTCCAATTTCACTACATACTCAATAAAGCATTCATATATATATATATATATATATATATATATATATATATATAAGAATTAAAACTATGATTAAGATCATGTGACATAAAAATATATGATATACATGTTGAACACATATTGGTGAAGGAAAACAAAATAAATCATATTATAACTAAATCTAAGTCTATCCATTATATTTGCAAAAAAAAAAAAAAATTTGAGCTAGCAATTAAAAAAACTAAACAGATATTTAAATAATTAATCATGAAGTACAGAAAATAGAGAAAATAAAATAAACAATAAGAAAAAATGATTAATCTTCAATTTTTTTTTTTTTTGCATAGCTAAAAAAAAACCACAGAATAATTCATGTTATTTTCTTGTTGATTAGAAATTTTAAAAAAAATATTAGAAATTAAATTTTAAAATTCAATACCTTATATTTTATTTTATTTTTATTGAAAAAAGATATTTATGTTGTCTGATTAAAGAATGTATATGTGATTAAGATTTATAGAGTAATTAAATCATTGAAAAAACTAAGTTTTTTATTTTAAAGATAATAGCTTGTTTGTAAATTTTATAAGTGAGGTTATTTGAGGAATTTTAGTGAGGTTTAATGAGTAAATTTAGTATTTGAAAATTTGATAGGAGGTGTAAAAAGCATAAGAGGTCAAGTAAGTAAATTTGGAGGTTCCAATAGAAAAACTCATGCATAATTCCAAGAAAACATTGAGTGTCTCTAAATATAATAATTCAATTATTTCTAATTAATCTTCTAGAGCACAGTTTCCCATTGAAATGATTTTCTAGAAACAAAAGAATAGTTATGTGAATCAGATTCATGAGGTTTTTGACATAAGCCCAAGGATATAGACCAAATCAGGGAGATTAGTTCTTCAAAAATAAATTTTATGAGGCCTTTTATCCCATAAGACATTCAAATTTGATACGTGATCATGTGTTCAAGGTTCTGGTTTCTTCCTAAGGAATTGTACAGGGGTTGAAGAAGAAACATAATGGAAAGAGAACCTTGGGTAGAGAGAAGAGAAAGGGTATTCTAGAGAAATTGGTTTTCAACGTCGATTTGAGTTGGCGACAATATATATCCACATGGAAGATTTTTACTAGCCTGTCACATAATCTATTTGGTGTAACGGTAGGATGGAAAAATGGAGAGAGCCGGTACTAGGAAATTAATCCTTAAAATAATAAAACCTAAAGCATAGGCCGGATAAGAGACCCAATCCACTACTGAGACCCTAGCAATTGCCGTCCAACTTGCGCCGCCAGCCACGCCGTTGTGGTATTGCCGGAAACAGAACAACCAGAAGTTTTGTACTGAAAAACCGATGCCATTCAAATCCCAAAATACAAATCAAAAGAGAACCAACACCCAAAGGGATGAGATCTCTCACAACAAACTCAATTTCTCCACCATCGAGACCAAGAAGAAAACATAGCTGTCAAACAAGATTCGAGATCCAGAGCATAGAACCAGAACAAGAACAGTAACAATGGAGAACAGGGGTGAAAAACTCATGAGTGAGCACCCATACTCGCCCAAGTAAGTGACTTGCACTTTGTAATTGCAGCCATAAGAACTCCCTTGGAGGTTGAGGGTAGAGAGATAGGAGATTTGTTGTGGGATTGATTGATTTTTGACCTGGAAACGTCTGGGATTGATTGATAGTGAGAAGAAAAGAAAAGAGAAATCGAGGAACAAAGTCCTCCTGTGCTGGATATTTCCAGGATAAACACCACAGAGGGTACAAAATCACCACAAGGGTTAGAAAAAGCTGGTAATGCTAGAGGAAGGAGAAGAACAGTAGAGATGAAAGTAAACAGAGTCAAAGCCTAAGTAGGAGACCTCCCTAGCTCTTTAGCCCTCGATCTAGATCTGGATGGATCAAGATCTATGTGAGAGAATGGGGGAGGAGGTGACTTGAATTTCAGATCAGGTTTCTTTCTCTAGGTTTTAGAGAAAGAGGCTATGGTTTCGGGCTTACCTTTTCAAGCTCTTCAAATTCTTGGTTATGAGATTTGTTGCATCTTTTCTCTTTCTTCAAAGTACAAAGTTTATATAAGCAAAAGGAAACTCTTATTAGTATGGTTTTATCTAAAGACTGGAATGAATGTGGATGTACAAAACACCGTGATGCTTATGAGGTGAGGAAGTGGATACTCCATGATGGAAATTTTTGGCATGTTGCTTATTGCATAGAGTGTTTTGCCACTTGTTTGTGTTTTAAAAGAGGTTAATTCGGAAGTGAGACCTACCATGGAATTTATCTATGAGTTGATGGATGCCACAAAAGATAAGATTTCAAATAATCTTGGAAATGTGGAAGCAAAGTATGCACCGATTTGGAGGAGAATAGATAATAGATAGAGTTCACAACCTCATCAACTATTGCATGCGGTGAGTTATTACTTGAACCCTCTTTTGATATGAAGAAAATTTTTAAAATACCGAGTATGTGAAGAAGAGTTTGGAAGAGTGCATAGATAGGATGCTAGTTGGTGAGGATCGTGTTAAAGCAGAGATACAATTGGACTTATATGAACAAAACCTTAGTAAAGTCGGAAGTGAGATGGCCTTGTCTACTAGAAAAAAAAGATCACCCGGTTAGTTTCTATTTTGCTTAACTTTTAGTGCAATTTAACCAAATGTCAATATGATTTTAATGTATTAATCTACATTCATTTTATGTTTTTAGTATTTTGGTAGGAAAAATATGGGACACACACCGGACTTGATGAATATTGCTACTTGGGTTATTTCTTTTACTTGTAGTGGCATCAGGGTGTGAGAGGAATTGGAACACTTTTGAAATGGTAAGTTTTCTATCACTTCTAAGTTGAATCGTTGCATTTGTATGTTGATCGTTGATTGTAGATTCATATCAAAAAGATGAATAGACTTGAGCACAAGAGGTTATATTTATTGTTGAGTTTCTCTACTTGTTCGGACTAGTGACTATTAAGTGGGGAAGTGTTTGGTGAGATGATCAAGTGAGCAAAGTCTCTGATATAGAAGCTTGCCCAAAAAAAAAAACAAGTCTCTGCTACAGAAGGAACATTAGTCAGCTAGTCTCACTTCGTCCCATTTTTCAGCAGATGGGCTTTTGCTTTCTTCCATCTTTTTGCGATTTTGTTTGTCGTTTTCTTTCCAAGTGTGCTCAGAATCACTTGCCAAGTGGTTTGACCTGCCTGACAGTCACCAGAGGAACAAGAGAGCCAGACCCCTTCCAACTTTTAGGTGGGTTTCTTTCTTTCTCTCGTTTCCTGGTTTTATTCTCGCTAGCTGTGTTGAGGGCCATAGTTTTCTGAAATTCTTGTTCACATGGAATTGATATTGATGCAAGAGACCTAAACACTTGAGTATTTGAAGAACTTCCCTGATGTGCTTGCTTGTTCCACTTTGTGGATTTGAATTTTATCTGATGCACTATTTAGCAACTTTTTCCTACTTAGAGTCTGGTATCTGCAATAGGTCTTAGAAAGTACATAATAAGTTCAATACTGCACATGATAATGTGATTAGCTAGTAAACTGAACAATTTTGTAATATATGGAAGGGATACGTTCAATTTTATAGAATTGGAAAGGCTTCTGTTTCAGAGGTTTTGAATATATCGAATATAACACTACTAAAGTTGCATGAAATATGTTTTGCTGGAATTTAACATGTTAATGGAATCCCGCGCTGAGAAAGCAGCAAATATTTGAGACAGAGTCTTTATATATATATATATATATATATATATATATATATATATATATATATATACAGATCCTATCCAGAGCGGAGCTCCGCTTTGAAAATTAACGTGTGAAGTTCGAGTTTTTGGTCACTTTTCGGTCGCATATCCACATCTCGACCGTTCAATTTTTAGGTACTAGTGTATAGATCATCTCTGCAAATTTTCAGCCAAATTGATGATCGTTTAAAGTGCCTCCATCCAGATGTTTATAGACAAACTATTAGATTCTCCGTTTGGTATTCTAGCCTTGGTTTTCAGTCATTTTGAATCAATAGGTTTTAAATACTTAATAAACTTCTTCATTTCCCAGTTTCCTTCTTTTCTTGGGACAATTTTGAAGTCCAAATGCCCTTCCAACTCCGAAGCTTTTGAGTTTTTGGAAATTCAAATTTTTTGTTACTCTGCGGTTTTTTGAATTTTCCAGAATATCAAAAAAGTGTTGTAGGAGAATAGAATTGTGTTTATTATTGATAATAGGAGCCCTTTATATAGGGAGTTTACAGAGTACACAAAAGGTAACATAATCGGAATACAATTAGTATACCTAGGGTACTTTCCTATTACAACTCTAAACCCTAATTTGTAGAGGCACACATTATGTCGATATCCTTCAACACTCCCCCTTGTGCCGCTCAAACTTGGTGATGACGCTTTCATTGTTGCCTCGTTAAAAACCTTGCCAGGTAACAAAAAACCATGTGGGACAAAAATAACCCTGGTCGAAGGACAAAAAGAGTACAACACGTCCTTCACTCTTCGAGATCGAACATGTAGACATCATGCCTCCCCCTGATGTCAATATCTCCCCCTGATTGCTACAATCATGGGAGTTCGAATAACTTTCTCAATCCGATGCTCTTCACATGTTTCTTGAAAGTGGATTTTGGTAACGACTTAGTAAATAAGTCCGCTACATTATCCTCTTATTGGATTTGGTTCACTTCAGTATTTAGAAGTGCTTGTTGTCATTTTGATAGAGAGGAGGAGGAGTACGGAAGGTGGCATTTTGCCTTGTGGAGTCCGATCCGATCCCACACTTCCGTCGTCTCTTTTCTCTGTAGGGATAGAACAAGCCCATATCAATCGTACCTCTCAAATATCGAAAGATTGTCTTTATACCAATCTAATGGTGTTGCGTTGGCGCGGGGCTATATCTAGCCAACAAGTTCATAATAATTGAGGTGTCCGGTCTTGTATTGTGCTAAGTACAATAATGCGCCTATTGTACATAAGTAAGCACTTTCGCTATTAACACGTCTTCGTCATCATCCCTGGGATGAAACGGATCCCTTTTAGGGCTAAGACTACGGACGACCATGGTGCATCTTTGACTTTATCAAAAATGTCTATTGACACGGTATACAAGTTCTGAATCTAGACAAAACCGTGTTCTCCCAAGGTCCTTCCTCTCAAACTCGGATTTCAGGTGTTCAGCGGTTTCCCTTAACTCTCAAGGGTTCCAATTATGTTTATCAACATAAACCGCGACAATTGCAAATCCGGAACTTGTCATGGAAACGCGTGGGCATAGTTCATCATATCTCTTCCCAATCAAGTAGTCATTTTTAGTGAGCATTTCAACCTCGTTGCAAATGCGCTCCGTGGTCTAGAGCCACTTGACTTGGGTAAATGAAGTCCACAAGAACCTTCATTATATTCCGTATCTAGATCCCCATAGAGATACGTAGTGACCACATTCGTAAGCTGCATGTTCAGTTATTTGGAAACTACCAAACTGATAAGGTAGTGGAGTGCAATGACATCCATTAAGAGAGAATATGTCTTCTCGTAGTCGATTCCAGGGCGTTGTGCCAAACCTTGCGCCATAAGGCGAGATTACCATCTCTTTTTCTCATCATGCTATCTAACGAAGACCTATTAATGTCAATAGGTTTTATGTTAGGAGGTGTTGGCATCTCAGGCCCTAAATCATTCCTCTTCGTTAGTGAATCCAATTCAACCTGGATCGCATCTTTCCATTTAGGCCAAGTTTCTCTACGTTGGCATTCTTCAACGGAGTAAGGTTCGATGTCATTGGTCTCAATAATTCCACGTCCTCATGTACACTAGTGTAGTTCGTAGAGATCTCTATATTCTTAGGAATTGGTTCTAACATTGAGGCGTCCCCCAACGATGTCTCTTGGACATAACCACAATCCAAAATATTCTCATGAGACTGATTTTGAGTATCAATGATCAATGGACCAAGTTGTGCCAAACTCGCTCTCTTCTTAAGGCGAGAATCCATCGAACCTATGGGTCTCCTACTCTCTCTAGCGGAACCCATGGCCTATGACGCCATTATGCCACCTTTGTGGCGTCACCATACTACCATCCATGGTAGTGGTGCAGTACCCATCTTCTCTGGGTGGCACCATGTCCTCTTGTGGGGACATCAATCCTTGCAGGCATGTTTGCAGCAGGTATATGTGATCTCGTCACTTTTAGGGGATCAAGATGAGACATAGTGGGGACAGACCACGACAATTCCTGTCGTTCCTGTTGAACATTGACGTTCTAATCTCCCCCTAACGACGGGAAGACTGTCTCATCAAAGTGACAATTCGCAAATCCAGCGAAATAGAGATCGCCTGTCAAGGGTTCTACATAGCGGACTTATAGTTGGAGACTCATGTCCAACAAATATATATATGCATTCGTTGCAATGACTCATGTTGATGCGCTGTGGCGGCGCAATTGGCACATGAACTGCACACTCAAATATGCATAAATACGAGATATTAAACTCGAACCCAGTCACTAGCTGTAACGCAAATAAAAGTTGAGTGGCTGCTATGAGTCGTAGACGAATTAGCATAGCTGCATGCGTTATTGCATAACCCAAACGGAAATATTGGTGCGCATTACCAATGTCCGGGCTACCATCATAGTCGTTTAATGGTGGCTTTTCCGCGAGACCAATTGGGTGTGTACATGGGAATATGATACTTGATATCAATACCCAATGATATGCAATAGTCATCGAAAATTGTCGATGTAAACTCTCTAGCATTATCAAGTCAAATTGACTGAATGGGATGATCTGGGTAGTGAGCCCATAGCCATATGTTATGTGCTAGGAGTGTAGTATAAGCAGCATTACGAGTGGATAATGGCACAACACGTGACCAGCGTGTTTGCGTATCAACCAACACCATAAAACATCTATATGGTCCGCAAGTTGGTTGATCAAATCCATAGAATTCCCTTAGATTCTTTGTGAGAATGGAATTATTTCCTCAATCTCCTTTGCATAGGATGGTCTCAATCCTAAATAACAGGCTTTACAGAACGAAACATGGGCTTTGGTGAAGCCATAATGTCACAATAGACTTGAGAAGTAGATAGAGGAGTTTATAGCGTCAATGCCATGTATTTGCCGCAGGGGGTAGGCGGCACTGGCCATGTATGGCCGGTCTTTGCACAATCATGGCGCCATGAGGCCCATGTGCAGCTCCTCGAACCAATTCTTGGTTCTTACTTTTCTTCGTTCTGAAAATGGATGTCCGTGTAAAGTCTTTAATACACAGATCATCATGTCAAAGCCTATATGTGTCAAGATCCCATAAGTCGTCTCTCATGACATAGTTGGATTCAATAACTCAAATAGTGGTTGCATACAACCCACTAGAGCGACGCATAAGTTTCTCTAATACTCGTTTATGTTCGTAGTCATTAGAGGTGATGCAAAGGAACTCTGTCCATTCTCATAATGTGTTTCCACATGAAAACCATTGGCTCTTATAATAAAGTTCGAATTAAGGTATGTCCAAGACATTAAGTAAAAGAATTGACACTTTATTAATAGCCAATGATTACATCAAAGTTTCCAAAGTCTAATCCAAAATAAAATCAAAGTAAGACACATTGTAGTCACTCTATCCGTTTGGTAACTCCAATCAAATATGACCAGGAAAGTAGAGAGAGATGTTGGTGGAGCGAGGCTCTCTTAAGTACCAATAATCTCAATGACTTTCCTAGACATCATATTTTATTGGGTCTGCCACATAATAAAGAGTTAAGACAATTGTCATTTATTGACTAAGGCAAATTGCCATTATAAAAGTTCTTGGAAAAAGAAAAAAAAGGACTAATCTAATCAAAGTCTGTTGCATCCATGTGCACTTCATCTTCAGCTTTGAAGTCCTCTATGGTGAGATTGACATCTCCACCATCTTCTTCTTCTTCTGCAAGGTACACTTCTTGCTCTCTCATGTCCCTATATGCCCTGTATCTTTCAGCTAGTTCCTCACTTGCCTTGCATTGCTTGAACCAATGCTCAATTGATCCACATCGATGACACTCATCATTGCGGTTGCCTCCCTTTAATTGAGGTGCACGTTGTGCACGTTGTGGGCGTTCCCTAGGAGGGTTGGTGCCACCACCACGACCCATTGAGCCACCATTACGGCTAGGGATACCACGACCCCCTCTCCCACGTGTAGCATTACCACCACGTGTATCCACACCAAACTTGCGGTTTCCTTCCTGGTTAGAGCGGTTATATGGGCCCAAACGTCCCTCATGTCCCCCATTCTTAGGGTACCGCTCCTTGCGCCCTCCTTTGGTTGCATTATAATTCGCCTCATGAACGCTCTTAGTTCCAATGGGCCTTGAATTATAATTCCTCACGAGTATGTTATCATGTTTCTCAGCTACAGATATAATATTGATAAGCTGATGAAACCTCGTGATCCGTCCAGTATTGACTTCGGTACGGTATTGCTTTGATACCACAATGGCTGAAACAGGGAAGGTGGAGAGAGTTTTCTCAATTAGCTCTTGCTCTGTGACAGGTTGTCCACAAAACCTCAACATGGACTGTATGCGAAGAGCTTCTAAATTATATTCAGCAACAGACTTGAAGTCAGCAAAGCGCAGATTGTTCCATTGAACCTTCAAGTCAGGGAGGAGGGAATCTTGGACATTGCCAAAGCGCTCTTCTAGCGCTACCCATAGCTCTCTTGCATCCTTGATCGACATATACTCCAATCTGAGTGCCTTGTCCATATGGCGTCGCATCAAGATAACTGCTTGAGCATGCTTTGTAGATGTTCGGTTGAACATAAGATCCGAGTTAGGTGCCTGGATTATGGGTAAAATTCCCTTTGAAGTGAGATGGTTCTCAACATCGGTTACCCAACTGTGGTAATCCGAGCCTGTTGAGTCAAGCATGGGAAAGTCGAGTCTAGGTTCGTTCGACATCCTGAAAATAAGAAAAGAAGATAAATTAGTTTCGGAGCTAAACTTCCACGAAAACTAAAATAATAAGATTTCCGAGCTATGCTACCAAGAAATCAATTTCCAAGAATTTCTTTTGGATTAGACCAACAATGATGTTTTAATATGGTCACAATTTGATGCTTACGGACGCTCTTAGTCCAAGCATTGTGAACGCTCTTAGTTCACACGAACACTCTTAGTTCGTTTAATTATGAACACTCTTAGTTCATACGAACACTCTTAGTTCGTTAAGCGTGAATCCCCACAATTCCGCTTTGTTTAAGTACTCAAAATCATTTGGCAACATATATTCCAATATTATGCAGAAAATAAAAGGGAATTTAAATACAAGAAAGCAGCAACCTTAATTATAAAAACTTACGTGATTGTTGTTGGCTTGAAGACATGCGCGTGTTGATGCAGGCGTGTAGTTAGAATCTGGTCGGAAATTGGCAGTTGGTGGCTACCCTTCTCCCTTCTCCCTTCTCTCCTTCTTTTTTTTTTTTTTTCCGAGCCCACCCTTCTCCTTCTCTCTTTTTTTTTTTTTTTCTTCTTCTTCTTTCGGGCCCAGCCGGGTCCCCTCTTCTTTTTCTTCCTTCTTCTTCTTTCTTTTCCTCTGTTCTTCTTCTTGCTTTTTCTGTTTTGCTGGGTTTTTTTTCTTTTGACAGCAAGAGTTGCTGCTGCGGAGGCACGGGCTGCAAGAGTTGTTGCTGCAGGGGCACGGGCTGCAAGAGTTGCTTGGCGGGGGCTGCTGTACGAACGCAGCAGCAGTGGCTAGCTGCTGTGGGGGCGTCGTGCAAGGATGGCAGGTGCACGGGCAAGGCTGCAGGACTGTGAGCTGCAGCGCGGGGGGGCAGCAACCGGGCTAGGCAGGGTGGTGAGGCTTGCAGCAGAAGTCGAGCAGCTGCAGGGACTTGGTGCTGCGGTGTGGCTGCGGTGAAGTTGTGGTGAGGCTGCAGTGAAGCTGTGGTTTGATGTGGAGCGCGGGCTGTCAAGGTTGCAGGCGGGTTGGCAGGGCTGCAGGCCGGCTGGCAGGGCTGCTTGCGGCAGATTTTGGTGTTTAGGGTTTTTTCTTTTTTTTCGGCTAGGGTTAGAACTCGTGCTGATAACGTGTTGTAGGAGAATAGAATTGTGTTTATTATTGATAATAGGAGCCCTTTATATAGGGAGTTTACAGAGTACACAAAAGGTAACAGAATCGGAATACAATTAGTATACCTAGGGTACTTTCCTATTAGAGCATCTCCAACAGTGATAGCTATCTTGATAGCTAAAAGTAGCTAAAATTGGAATATAGCTAATTGAATATTGAGTTATGCTCCAGCAAATACCTAAATCTCAAGTTAAATTTAACTTTTAGTTAAATTCTCTCTCCTCTCTAGCTAAATATAGCTAGGTCTTTTAGCTAAAGCTAAATTTAGCTTTTGTTTAGCTAGTCTGCTGGAGATCAAACTTTGTCTAAAACTAGTTAAATTTCAAATTTTTTTTGAAATAAGTATTCTGTTGGAGATGCTCTTACAACTCTAAACCCTAGTTTGTAGAGGCACACATTATGTCGATATCCTTCACCAAAAAGGCAATAATTAGTCTCCCTAACTCTTGAGTTTATAGTTACAATGAATATGAACACAAACACACAAGGACATGTCTATATACATACAAAAACCTTTATTTGTGAACAGATTGATATGTTCACACATTGTTGTTTTGGTCGAAAGTCAGCTTCCCATCCGACCTGCAACTTCGAAATAACTATTCAGACCTGGAATTTTTCATGATGTTGTTGTGTTTCTTTCTTCTCCATGTAAACTATCCACAACATGATGTTCCTCAGTTACCATGTTGCATTCGTATTGGCTAGACTCAACAAAAATCAACATATGAATGTTCATTTTCATCATCGGCTGTAGTGAATGATTTGAGTTGTATGAAAGTTCAAGTTTCCTCTAAAAGAAAACCCCCTGTGGGCCTTTGGTTCGAGAAAATGTGTTCCTTATAGGCTTATAGTTTCTATGATAGTGTCACTAATGGTAGATTCTGTGGTATTAATTATTATTTTCTTTTTCCAGCAATGATTGCACCAGTAGTACTAGCTTTGACAGTGGGTTTTCTTGGGTGGGCTTATCAGGCACTAAAGCCTCCCCCTCCCAAAATATGTGGTTCACCTGACGGTCCTCCTGTCACTTCACCTAGAGTGAAACTCAGTGATGGTAGATATTTGGCCTACAGGGAGTTTGGAGTGCCTAAAGAAGAGGCAAAACACAAGATCATCATCATTTATGGCTTTAACAGTTCCAAAGATTCGGCTTTACCTATTGCTCAAGTATGAACCTACTCTGTTTTTATATTGATGCATTCCTTGTTATGTTTTCAAGAATTGGGATGGAAATTCTGCAACACTGAGCTGATATGCTGGATAGCTGTTATAGGAGCTCTAATATGTTTCTGAGGAATTTTTTGAAAATCAAGCGGTCATTTATGTAGTTGGCTGCTGTAATTTAGCTATAAAGCAGACATTACAATTTGGCTTGGTATTTGTTCTCCTCCAATTCTATTTCAATATTTATATTTGCATTCCCTTCGTCTCACACCTAGTTAAGCATATTAAAATCAATTCATGCAGAAAGTATGTCAAGATGTCCATGTAGCGCACATTGTTAATAATGTTTACCTCAACATACATGAAAGCTAACGTCGAACTTCTCTGGTCTTCTATCACCTCAATTTGGAAGTTGCATCAGATCTCACTTTTTATATACTACATTCTTGTACGTTGCATCATAACTGTTTCACCACGTCCTTTGTAAAAGTGGAAACCCTTCCATTATGTTCCGTTTAATTCACTGTGAAAAAGTTAACTTGTGTTCTATTTATGGTCAGGAACTCATTGACAAGTTAAGGCTATATTTCCTCTTCTTTGACAGAGCTGGTTATGGCGAAAGTGATCCATATCCGTCACGCTCAGTGAAGAGTGAAGCATACGATATTCAAGAACTAGCCGACAGGTTGCAGATTGGATCCAAATTCTATCTACTTGGAGTCTCAATGGGGGCTTACTCTGTTTGGAGTTGCTTAAAATATATACCGCACAGGCATGCTACTTACTTCAAGAGCCATGCCACTATTGTTATGTTTTTGTTTTGAGTAATGCTTCTGCTGTGATTTTTATAAAGTTTGTTGTAAAGCATGCTTCTTACAGATGGTCGATACATCACTTGCAGATTGTTAGGAGCTTCCCTGGTAGTTCCTTTTGGAACTACTGGTGGCCTCGTATTCCTGCTAATCTATTGAGAGAGACCTTACAGCGGCTGCAGGTGTCGGACCAACGGACATTCCAAGTTGCACATTACACCCCATGGTTGCTTCATTGGTGGATGACCCAGAAATGGTTCACTACATTAAGTATCATGGCTGGAAATATTGGGATCTTCTGCCCCAAAGATTTAGAAATATTGAAGAAACTTTCAGAATCCCCAAGTGTTGGTCAGGTAATCAAATTTTCTCATATTATGCTCACATAACTGAGAAACCGTTTTTCTCTTTTCCATTATGAGCCCAACGTTTTCGAGGTTTACATATTTTTACATGAACTCGTAACGATCGCCAAAGTATCTGATCTAAGCTCTTGCTTTTCATCTTGTAACTATAAGCGTGTTTTGATAATGCTTATAAATTGCAGGAAAAGATAAGGCAGCAAGGAGAACATGAATCTCTCTACCGAGACCTACTGGCTGGCTATGGAAAATGGGAATTCGACCCTATAGACTTAACGAATCCATTTCCTAACAACGAAGGTTCAGTTCACATTTGGCAAGGTTATGCAGACAGGATCATTCGATATAAAGTAAACCGTTATATTGCAGAGAAGCTTCCCTGGATTCATTATCACGAAGTTCCTGATTATGGGCATTTGCTTATTTTTGAGAGTGATCTATGTGAGGCTGTTTTGAAGGCACTCTTGCTTGGATAAGCTCTATGGTGATGGTATATATGCCTAATCATGCAGCCTTGGTTTTGAGTAAGCTCTGGTGGCTCTTAGCTAGCTAGCAAGCTTTTCTCAGCGCTGCAAGGTCCGAAATTAAATAAAAGTTTACCACCTTGCTAGCTTTCTTCTTGGACGAGTGAGTTTTTGTAATTATAAATAGAGTAAAACCCACCACTAGGGTCAAAACTTTTCTTCACCGGACAAAATGATACCCAACTTTCAAAAGTGATCAAAATGATACCTAAATTTTTAAAAGTGATCAAAATGATACCTAAATTTTTAAAAACAAATCAACTTGATACCCAACTTTCAAAAGTGATCAAAATGATACCTAAAGTTTTAAAAACAAATCAATTTGATACCTCAGTTTATTTTTTAGGGCTAAATACTAGTTACTACTCTGTGGTTTAGGTCCAAAATCAATTCAGTCCCTGGACTTCTAATTTCAATAAAAACACCCCTGTATTTTCAATTTTGATCTAATATGTCCAATTCATTAATATTCTGTTATGAGTTCAAGTTATAGTTGGATTATTTGTTGAAAAACTATTTATTTAATAGATTTCTAATAGTAGGACTCACTCCAAAATTGACTATGCAGGCCATCTCAACACCACATCATAAAACATAGGCCATATATGAGCCACGTCAACAAGTTAAATGACTCAATTATCTGAAGACTAACAAATTAGACCTATTAGTTCAAAATTGAAAGTGCAGGGGTGTTCTTGATGAAATTAGAAGTTTAGAGATTGAATTGATTTTGGACCCAAACTACATAGTAGTCAGTATTTAGCCCTTTTTTTAAAACTTCTTTGTTAAATCAAATGCAAAATCAAGCACAAAAATTGAAGTGATTTGTGGTCAGAGGGCCATCAATCATCTATAACCCAATCTTCTTCTTCTATAGAATTAAAAAAAAAATCTTCCATTCAATTTCAATTCTACCATGAATCGTAGAAACAAATAAAGTTCGGATATTTCCCAACTTCTAAAGAAACAAAGAAAAATGGGAAGAGAGAGAGAGAGGCAGAGATAGAAGAAGAAGAAGAGAATTAACAAAGTAAAATAAAAAATAATTGAAAAATAATTTTTTGTGTAAAATATTATTATAACCCCATAAAATACTGCACCACACGTGATCAATTTTAACAAAAAGTTACAAAAAATTAAACCGAGGTATCAAATTGATTTGTTTTTAAAATTTTAGGTATCATTTTGATCACTTTTGAAAGTTGGGTATCAAGTTGATTTGTTTTTAAAAATTTAGGTATCATTTTGATCACTTTTAAAAATTTAGGTATCATTTTGATCACTTTTGAAAGTTGGGTATCATTTTGTCCGGTGAAGAAAAGTTTTGACCCTATTGGTGGGTTTTACTCAAAGTCATCTTATGTTTGAAAAACCATTTGTTTCACACAAAAGCTCTCCAATCGATCCATCAAGTCCTGCGTGGAGCCTAATGTTACTATTTGAGATCAGATTTTGCTTCAACCAATATGCCTAGATCTTATATTCTTGTGTAAAATGAAGTTATGGGATTGTTGTGACTAATTTATAAATTTCCATATGAAGTCTGGTGTCTGCTCTAATAACAATTTACCACAAGCAATGTTACTCTAGCCCCATTATTTATAGACAAGCATTAGGTAATTGGAGAGAGCAGAAGAGTTGTGCCCAAGCTCGATATTGTATATTATGTTCTTCATCGTATGAACTCGAATGATTGTGATTGTTTCGACTTACGATAGTGTGATGATCACTTAGGTTCAGTTTACATGGGGAGTATCATAATCAACTAAAAAACAAAAACTGGGTTTTACGTTTGGAAAATCTCAGAGAGGCAAACAAGTTAATTTCTTCCCGCTAACGAAACACGAAAGACAGTATGCTTTTCTGCATAGAAGTTTGAAGTGAAGAACTGAAGACTGATTTCATTTTATGTTCTTGTTTGGTCCTACAGAACAGAACAACTTTTCTCATCAAATTTTTTTTTGTGTTAAACTTTAGAACAAAAGTTTAAATTTCTTTTGAACTACCGAATTCCCGTAATTTTGACATTATTGATATTTGAAGAATATTCAAATACCTTCGAAACTAATTTTTGTGTATTTACTTATATTTATCAATATCGGCACACAAAATTTTTCTAGATTTTGTACTTCTTCATACTTTCGAGGCAAAGGGCAAAATAATGCCCGGTTTTTTTATTATTGAGTAATGGATGTTGATTTCAGGTTAGAATTTCATGTGTTGATATTTGATAGGTTGTATATAAATGATAGGAAAATGTGTAATTGGTGTTGTGAAATTTAATTAAAACTCGCAAGCGCACGAATCATCGTTAGTATAGTGTGTAAGTACGAGATCGTTCCAACTGAGAATTGATAATCAATTTAAATCCTAACTCAATTAATCCGAACACAAAATCACATAAACAATCAAGCAAAAGAAGATATTGATTTTTGGGTTCTCCAATAAACAAATAATTTGAGAATTAAAGAAACAAACAAATAATGATAAAACCTAGGGTTTCAGAATCAACCACTAGCAATCCTATTTATGTTTCAATGCAATTAACAGATATTTATGTTTCTTTCTATGACAATTCTCGTATCTAAGTCCAGGTACTACACTTAGACCATAGTTTTCCTTGTGTATGATTCTCTCCAGGTACGGCAGATGTCGTATATCCTAACATGTAGTCTATTCAGGTACAGTATAAATTTAACACATATGACTCATTACGTTCTAGAAAACAAGAGAATCATGCAAACCATTACTTCAGGTACGACAATAATATAATTCACAACTTTTAATCACAACAAGTTAATTTGAATTATATTGCAGGTACACCTCAAATTCATCTTCTAATTACTAGATGCAAAGCCCTAAGGTGATCAATCAAAGAACTTAAACATAAAGCATCAATTCAAATAGTGACTAAGAATTCATCATAAAGAAACTATAAATCCACCAATAAAATATCAAAGTACATAAACAATCATGATAGGGTATCATCCTAACTCTAGAAAAAGGTTTAGCAAAATATAACTAAACAAAACATAAAAAGAACATAAAAAGAATGGAAGGGAAAAGATGGGAAAATGGATGAGTCATCTCCGCTCCTTAGGCGTCTACATTGTGCTCTTGAGACTCTCTTTTCATGTAAATTCGTGCTCCCTTATATAGGGACGATTTCTGCTCATCTTTGGCTTCATGTTTCCTTGTAAAACTTGGGTTTAGATTCCTTTCTTCATTTGGAATGGGAAAACCTTGAAATATCTCTTGTAGAAGTAGGAATAAGTTCATCATTGAATCTTCATCTGAATTAACTTCCTTGAAACATTAGGATTGACGTCTTGTGCCGCAAACTTGAGTTCTCCACGAATGGTTGTAAATTCCCGAGCAGATTTTTTGTTCTGACCTATCTTCACTCAAATAATCATAACTTTCTCTAGAAATATCAAAATCGAGATCCATAAAATTATACAGAAAGTAGACATCTGTAGCTTTCCAATGATATAAGGCACATTGTCTGATTCAATCTAGGTAACTCCCAGTAATTGGGCGAAGTTGGATGTTTTGTACAGACAGATTCCCAGTCTCAGATTGCACAATGCCTTTCAATCCTAGTTAGCTCATTTTAGCTTCTTTTCTTCCTTCTACAGAACAATCCTACAAAAACACTAAAAGATGTAAATGAATCATAAATAAAGAGAACTAAACATAAAAATCAAGATTAAGAGGCATAAAAATATAGGAAAATATAAGCATATCAATTGGAAAGTTAGGGTAGTGCACATTTATGTTGCTATCATATATGCCACTCTGGGACGCGAGATCGAGTCCCACAAATTACAAGAATATTCTGAAAGCAAGGTACAAACCTTAGACTTCATTGTCACCAAATCACAATGAGATCAAGTTCATAATAACATCCATATATGTTCTGGTACTAAATTCTAGGATTAAATACTTGTTACTCCTCAAATTTTTCCCTGAAAAACAGTTTAGTCCCTTGCTTTTGAAATTAAACTGGATAGTCCTTATTCTCTCTAATTCTCACACAACATGTCTAAAATGACTATTATACCCTCATTTCCTCCTTTTACTATTTTTCTCTCCTTTTTTTTTCCTTTTATTTAAATTTTATTCTCTCTCTCTCTCTCTCTCTCTCTCTCTCTCTCTCTCTCTCTCTCTCTCTCCCCCAAGTTCTTATCGAACTGAGTTCATCTTCATCTACATCGACGGCGAACAACCTCTCCCTCTTTTGCTTCTTCCTTTTCTCTTTCCACAGCGATGACCTCGCCCCATTCTCCGATGAGTTTATATGTCAAAATTAAAGTAACAAAGCAACACGTTTCAAATCTCCTCTTCCTATCCGAGCTCGTTGCATTTCTCCAAGTCCAGAAAATCACCCACATCCTACTCTACGATGCCAACCCGGACATTCACAAAGCCATGGCCAAAACCAAGATCCGGGTCATCATCAACATACCCAATAACCAGCTCATTGCAATTGGGTCCTCCAACACCATCGCTGCTTCCTGGGTCGATCGAATGCTCTGGTGGCTTCACATTTACACACCAAGGTCAAGATTTTGACTACGAATACAACCTCTATTATTCTTGACCCTTGTCCACCTTCTCAGGCATTCTTGAAACAAAGATTTGAGTGACATTGTGCTACCTTTGATTTGGTTCTTGTCGAAAACTAGGTCTCCGTTGATGATGAATCTGTATTCTTACTATGTGTATATGCATAACAAAGATGTGGCGCCAGTTGTTGAGGAAGGAGAGGATCGACGACGAGATGTCCAACGTAGGAGGCAACGAAGACTAGACCACCGGGTCCATAGTTTCAAGCCATTCCAGTTCGGTGGTGTGACTGGTGAATTTGAAAGGAGAACAAGAATCGATCTGAGAGAGACAGAGAGACAGAGAGAGAGAGCCAGAGAAAATAAAAATTAAAAAGGAAAAAAAGGAGAGAAAAAAAAATAGAGAAAAATAATAAAAAGAGGAAGTGAGGGTATAATAGTCATTTTGGGCCTGTTGTGGACCTGTTGTGCTAGAATTAGAGAGAATAAGGACTATCCAGTTTAATTTCAAAGGGGAGGGACTAAACTGTTTTTCAGGGAAAAGTTTGAGGAGTAACAAGTATTTAATCCTAATTTATACCTATTAACTGGTACTAAATTCCACCTAGTAAGCATCTTTTAGCAATGCTAGCCATTTTTTAATCAAATTTTAGCCCAAATAGCTAAAAAGTCATTTTGGCTAGCCACTTTAGAAATACGTCTTCATCAGTTCTCTGTATTTTAACTAAATTTGAATTTATATTAGTTATTAAATGAAGAAACATATTTAAAATATGTAAGAAAATAACTTAATGAATACGACATTGTATAGAACCTAAGTTCATATTCATATATGATTTAGTTTTAATTTCAAATGTCAAGTATAAGTTAAGGACTTCAGAAAATCATTGTAGTCCAACTTATCACATATGTTAGAATTTTGAAATTCATAAATACAGTTATGAGAGTTTATTTGGTTTTGAAAAAGTAGTTGGGATGCATTGTCAGTTCCTTGATGGAAGAAACTGATACTGCAATGCTACATATCAGATATTTTGGTCCTTTCTGATGCACGTATTGTTCTCTTCAATTAGTCCCATCACTAAGAGAATACTAGAGGTAAAATCAGGAGAAGACTAAGATGGAAAACTCAAGTGCATCATGTAAGTTTGTTATGTTTATATTCTGGTATTTATATATTCTGTAGATATAGGATTGATGTAATGCCTTCAATCCCAACTCTAAATTCACATTCTGATGATGCACGGTGATCTTATTTAAATTGCTTTACATATTGTACAGTTTATACATTATGCATATATTAGGATATATATTTATATATATATATATATGATGTTTCAACCCTAAATGCTAATTACGATCACTGCTGCACTCCTACATATATTTACATAGAATATATTGTTTACATGTGCTCATTATGAGATAGATTTATAGCACTAGATCAGTGTAATTTCTAACAAAATGTATTTATAAATTACACATAATAACTTAAAAAGAATGTTTTAATTAAGAAAAATAGTAGAGAGCCTCATCTCACTATCTGTATTTAGGAACGAGATAACTAAAACTTAAAACGGAGAGCCACTTAGGAGTCTAGTGCAGCTGCTAAAATTGATAAAAGGTTAAACATGCTCTTCAAAATAGTTAAGGAGCCAAGATAGAGAGTCTACTAAAGATGCTCTTTAAAACAATGCTAATGTTGGTTATACACTTAATGACCCAATCAATTTCGTATAAAATATGTCAATTTTCACCCTAAATTAATTTATGTAATTTGCATAGGGATGGTAATGGAGCGGGTTGGGGATGGGGATCACAATACCATCCCCATCCCCGGGGTCATTCTCTATCCTCATCCCGCCCCAATACCCAATAAAAATATATTGGGGATTCCCCGTCCCCATCCCCACTGGGGACTAAGCCTCCAAACCCGCCCCAAATCCCCAATAAGAATTTAATAAATAAAATAATTTTGTTCTCATATTGCCTTTTTTTAATTCAAAATCTACAACAAATAAATTTAAAACATGATTAAATTCATAAATCATAATTTAGTGAGTGCAAAAGTCAAAACACCATTAAAGTAAAAGTGTAGCCATTAAAGTAAAGTAGTAAATATATATATTTATGATTTATATTATAAAAAATAAATTAAAATATATATAAGTTAAATATATGTATATATTATTGGGGCAGGTTTGGGGATGAGGATCACAATATCATCCCCGCTCCATCCCCAATCTTAGATAGCGGGGATTGGGGATCCCCATTTGTCCCCGAATTCTCCCCCTATTAGGGGCGGGTATCCAATGGAGCTCCGCCCCACTGGAGATTTTTGCCATCCCTAAATTTGCACCTTAACTTGGCATAAATTGTCTTCTTTTTTTTTGGTTGGCAACGGAAGATGTCCAGCTTTATTGAAGATGGATTTAATTGTTACAAAGGGAAGCAACAAAGTTGTCCAACTCTTAAGAGACACTACCACTCAGTTGACTGGGTTGAGGTGAACACCAAAACGTAAAAGTCAAATGTTGCTAACCTATGTGCAGCAGTATTAGAGTCTCAAAACAAATGAGTGCTAGAGTTGAAAATATATCAACAATTATCCTACCCACCTCTAAAAAGTCGTCATCCTCTGAGTTTATTTGGGGTATCATACTGTGGTTCAGGTTTCTACTGAGTCTGCTTTGGGGATTTTTCTTGGAGGTTTGTGGTTTTGGTAGGGCTGGCAAATTCTACCGATCCAAACCAACCAACCGATTACCACCCGAACTAACAATGTTGGTAACCAACTATGTCGATTACCGAGATATTGGTACGGTAGTGCCGAACCGATTTCCAGATAATGGTACGGTACTGGTACTGATTTTCAGATAAATACGGTATACCGTACCGTACCGTATATTGTATATATTATTTATTTATTTAAATATATTTTATATCTATCTATCTGAACCGTTGATCATTAATAGTTTGATTTCAAATCTTATTATAACCGTTGATTAGACTTGAACTCTCCAAACCGAAAGGGGTAATACGACTACAGAGTACAGAACCTAATCCAGTTCCCACTCAGCCACTCTTTCCCTCAGCTGCTCTTTCCCTCGAGGCCTTGAAGGCTCAAACCCAGAAATCTCCGCCTCTCCGCCCTCTCAACCTCTCCTTTGAAGTTCGATTCGATTCAAACCCAGAACTCTCCGCCTCTGGACCTCTCCTTTGAAGTTCGATTCATGTCCTACGGCGGTGAGTTTTCTCTTTGTTTAATTTTAGCTAGAAGCACTTGGATTCTAGATTGAGTCATGAATCGAATCAATTTCATCAGTTTCTCTTTCTTTACCAATTCAATTTCAATTTCTCTTTCTTCAAAATTTTCAAATTGCGTCTGATTCTTTTATGATTTCCACTGGATCTTTGATCTTCGATTGTGGCTTTGGATTTCTGCTCCTTCTGTTGCTTTGTTTGTTTTGGTGAGATTCGATCTGTAAGTCTGGACACTCATTGGTTTATCTGATTCATATGGATTAAGTGTTAATTGGCAATAATTTGAATGGCGAATTGGTTTGTTTCTGTTGTAAGCTGAATTAAGGGAATTGATGCTTGATAATATACATGGACTGTTGTTTGTTTTAAGCCATGGTTAAGAACTATTATGAGAGTATGCGATTGTTTAGTTGGCATCCATTTGGTGTTATCAATTAGGTGAAACTTTGTTAATGTTTTCAGTAACTTAGAGGATTTAGTCTTGAAGGACCCTTTCTAGGAATCTATCGCCGATTCTGATTAACATGTGGTTTTAAGATCATTTTATGCTTTGTGTCCTTGTACTGTAAACAATCTAATGGCCTTAATGGCGTTCCTTGATTTCCATTTAAGGTGGTTCGGAACATTGTGATTGACTGAAGTGTGAATTTGCATAAACTGAATTTGCAGAAACTGAATTTGAGGGAGCACAGCAACTCAGCAAGGCAGCAAGCAAATATGAAGTGATGAACTGATGATGAGATGAACTTTGAGTCCTTAAACACTTTGTTTTCAACTATTGCACTTAGTTATTGTATCATTTGATATTTTGATTCATTTGTGTGAACTGTGAACTATAAATTATTGACTTAAAATTTGTATGAACTATGGAGTGATGAAGGGGATGAACTGAAGTGAATAAGTGATGAACTCAAGTAGTGAAGTTGATGTATGAGAGTTTTTAGCTTATTTTTCATTTCCAGGTTGGCCCTTTAAATTGATGTGAGAATTGCATTTTTTTCATTTGTTGACAGGTTTGGGCTTTTAAAATTTTAGTTAAGCCTTAGCTGAAATCTGGCCTAATTTCAAACTCGGTACTAGGCCCAACCAACCGAAACCGAACCGAGATATCGGTATACCGAGAAGTTGGTATATCGACTTCTGTAGCCGGTAATGGTAGGCTTTTTTGTGTACCAACTTAGTTTGGTACGGTACATGGTATTGGGCTTCAAGGTCCGGTACCGTACCCAACCCATCCCTAGGTTTTGGGTTATGATTTATGAATACTGTGTTGATTTGTTACTTTCCGACGCTTGAAGAAAGTGCATTTAGGAGATTTATTTATTTATTTTTATTTTTATTTTGGATTAATTTCAGTTTACCCCCCTGAGGTTTGGGAGTGTCATCATTTCACCTCCTGTACTTTCAATTTTGAATTTTTACCCTCTAAACTTTCCAATTTCAATCAGCCGTGCCCAATTTCTACTATTCCGTCCAAATTGGACGTTAAGTTTGACTTTTGAGGGCTAAAAAGGTCATTTCAACATAAAAAAATTAAAAAATAAATTTTTGTTTTTTATTTTTTTATTATTTTTTTTCTGTTTCTTAGTTTTTTTTTTTTTTTAGTTTTTTTTTTCTGTTTCTTCGTTTTATTTATTTTTTATGTTGTCTTCAACCTATACACCACAAGTTATAATAGGTTTATAAAAACAAAAAAATACTCTAGGTAGTTGAAAGCCGCTCGCTGGTCTACGATATTTGTGACATATCTCCGATAAAGTGAAGAATTTAGGATATATCCCCAATAAAGTGAAGAAATATCTGTAAAAAAATAATTTTACACAAATATTTCTTCACTTTATTGGGGATATACAGATATTTACAGATAAAGTGTAAAATCATTTTTTACAGATATTTCTTCACTTTATTGGGGATATATCATAAAATTCTTCAATTTATTGGAGATATATCACAAATATCGTAGACCAAAAATGATTTTACACAGATATTTCTTCACTTTATTGGAGATATACAGATATTTATTTACAGATAAAGTGTAAAATTATTTTTTACAAATATTCCTTCACTTTATTGGGGATATATCCTAAAATTCTTCACTTTATCAAAGATATATCAAAAATATCGTAGACCAGCGAGTAGCTTTCAACCACCTAGAGTATTTTTTTGTTTTTATAAACCTATTATAACTTGTGGTGTATAGGTTGAAGACAAAAAATTTTTTTTTTTAAAAATGAAGAAACAGAAAAAAAAAAAAAAAAAAAAAAAAAAAAAAAAAAAAAAAAAAAACTAAAAAACTAAAAAACATTAAAAAAAAATTGTTTTTTTAATTTTTTACTTTTTTATGTTGAAATGACCATTTTAGCCTTCAAAAGTCAAACTTAACTTCCAATTTGGACGGAATAGTAGAAATTGGACACAGCTGATTGAAATTGGAAAGTTTAGGGGGTGAAATGATGACACCCCCAAACCTCAGGGGGGTAAACTGAAATTAATCCTTTTATTTTTTTATGTCAAGGATACTTCTCATATACCCAATGTGTTGAAGTTTGAGTACGACAATGCGAGGAAAGCTAGGAGCGAAAAGGCTGCCAAGTCTAATTGACTGATGAAGACTTAGCTTGGTATATAGGATTTATGCATTGGCATTGTTCTGCATTTTCAATTCTTGAACTGAGCTATTGAATGTTGGCTTATGATTGGTCCTAGTTTGGATTTTATTAGAGAATGAATCTTAGTGACTATAAAAGGAACACGAGTTCTAGAATTGGGCTGTGATTATGAACATAGATTAGCTTATCTGACCATGTTGCTTGAAGGGTATACTGTGAATTGTTCGAGTGCACCCTTGGTTTCTTCTAGTGTGTGTTGATCAAATTGAAGTGAGTTTTGAACCGTAACAACAAGTGACCGCGGTGGAAAGCTTCAAGGGCTTGTCTTTGAGCTACTTCTTCTTCTTCTTCTTCTTCTCCTCCTTCTCCTTGGGTGAGAGTTTAGACGTGAAGAAGGAGCGGTGGCTCCAATGCCTTCGAGTTCAGGTAAGTAGGGTTCTGAGAGGGGTGGTTTCTGGTGTTTTTGAGAAAATTTGCAGAGGATGAGAGTGAGGTTGTTGTGGACGAAAATACCCTTGAAAAGATAACGGACTTAACGTCATTAGTGATTTCAGGTATGAATATTGGGTTGGGCCTAAATCCACATATACCATTTTGATACTTCCCAAAACTGAGGTACAAAAATTAATAGTCGGGAAAAGTTTAGGTACTGTTTGTATAGAGTATACTGAATCAGTATAGTGATTCTTCTTTTGACACAACAATGCAATTTCACAATCAGTATCGAAATGAAGTGTTAGATAATTTCTTTATTCTTTTCTTGTTTGCGTGTCATTAAATCTAATCCATATTTTCGAAAATGTAAGAAATCAAAAAGTATCTTGGCTCTATCGTGCGAGTCAACCTAGAAGTAGATTGCTTCAAAATTTATGGTAAATTATTCCTCCAAAAAGTCTGATTTTTCCTTCACGACGATAAGGGGCTAGAAGATCTATAACTGATTTTCCCTTTACATTAATGAATAAGTTATAGGGCCAATCCCATCTTTTTTGTTGCCTAGAGTCCTCCGCTCTTTTGAAATCTCAAGACGGGCCATACTTCAATTATAAAATTAGACATAAAGTCCTAACTGTTCTGTAGACCTCCAAGATAAAGTCCTAACTGTTCTGTAGACCTCCAAGATATCCCGGTCTCACCCATGGTGAACACTTAACCAATTTGGGAATGACCTATGTTAGGGTCAGAGAGATACCTAACATCAGCAAAACCTTCCAAAACACTTATCGTTTTGGGATGGGGATAGAGGACGCAGGCCAGTGTTGGCGGCGTTTCTGGTGTGTGATGGGTTCGAATCCATCGTCTCTCTGTAGGGATAGAACAAGTCTATATCACTCGTACATCTCAAGTACCAAAGGATATCTTTTACACTAATCCAATGGCGTCGCGTTGGCGCAGAGCTATAACTAGCTAACAAGTTCACAACATATGAGGTGTCCGGTCTTGTGCATTGAGCTAAGTACAATAATGCGCCTATTGTAATTAAGTATGGCACTTTTGCCTCTAGCACATCTTCGCCATCATCCATCGGACGAAGAGGATCCTTTTCAAGATCAAGACTACGGACGATCATGGGGGTGCTTGAAGGCTTGACCTTGTCAAAATGCCTAAGCATCTATTAACACAATGCTCAAGTTCCAAACCAAGACATAATCGTATTCTCCCAAAATCTTTCATCTCAAACTCGGATTTCAAGTGTTTAGCGGTTTCCCTTAACTTTTTAAGGGCTTCCAATAAAGATCATGTCCAACATGAACCGCGATAGAATCTGAAACTTGTTATGGAAATGCGTGGGCATATCTATTCCCCATTAAGTAGTCACTTTAGTGAGCATTTCAACCTCTTTGTAAAACGCGCTCCGTGGTCTAGAGCCACTTGACTTGGGTAAATGAAGTTTACCATGAACCTTCATGTATCTAGATCCCCATAGTGATACGTAGTGACCACATTCGTAAGCTGCATGTTCAGTTATTCGGAAACTAGCAAACTGACAGGGTAGTAGAGTGTAATGACATCCATGACAAGAGAATATGTCTTATCGTAGTCGATTCCAGGGCGTTTCGTGTGAAGTCTTGCACCGTAAGACGAGATTACTATCTCTTTTTCTCATCACGCTTTCTAATGAAGACCCATTAGTCAACAGGTTTTATGTTAGAAGGTATTGGCATCAATGGCTTAAAAACCTTCCTCTTCATTACAGAATCCAACTTAACCTGGATCGCATCTTTCCATTTAGGCCAAATTTCTCTACGTTGTCATTCATTCATCAACGGAGCGTGGTTCTATATCATCAGACTCAACAAACTCATGCGCAACAATATGCGTGACTAAATCATCAATTATGATGGAGTTTCTATCCCACGTCTCAGGTACACTAGTGTAATTTTCAAAGAGTTCTATATTCTCAGGAATAGGTTCTGAAGTTAAGGCGTCCCCCAATGATAACTATAATCCGGAAGATTCTCATGAGACGGATTTTGAGTCTTGATGATCAAAGGATTGGAATGTGCCAAAGTATCCTTCGAATCCACGGGCCTACGCATCCTAGCTGGGGCCATGGTCTATAATGCTAGAGTGTCACTCTCTTTGGCATTAGCGCCATGCCTACCTCCGTGTAGGGTGGCGCTACATCCTCTTGTAGGGACGTCCTTCCTTACAGGCATATTTGCAGTAGATGTGTGATCTCATCACTTTAACAGGGATCGAGAGGAGACATAGTGGAGACAGACCACGACAATTCTTGTCGTTCCTGCTGAACATTCGTGTTCTTATCTCACCCTAACGACGGGAAGACTGTCTCATCAAAGTGACAACCCGCAAATCTAGCAGTAAGGAGATCACCTTGCAAGGGCATTAAGTGGCGAACAATTGTTGGAGTCTCAAATCCAACTGAGTTGCCCATTCGTCTATAAAGACCTATCATAGTGCGTTGTGGCGATTCAATTGGCACATAAATGGCTCACTCAAATGTGCATAAGTACGAAATTGTACCCAGTCACTAACTATAAAGCAGAGATACATTGAGTAGCGGTAGGTTGTAGACGAATTAGCATAGATGCATGCGATATTGCATCACCCCAAGCAGATATAAGGAGATTGGTGCACATTATCAATATCATGGCTACCATCGTAGTCGTTTCCGTTATACTATTTGGGTGTGTTCGTGGAAATATGATGTCCAACATCAGTCTCATTGCAATAACCATAAAAAATCTTCGATGTAAACTCTCTGGCATTGTGAAATCCAATTGACTGAATAGGATGATCCGAGGAGTGAGCCCATTGTCATATGATATGTGCTAGGAGTGTAGCATAAGTAGCATTACAAGTGAATAATGGTACAACACGTGACCAACGTGTTTGCTTGTCAACCAACATCATGAGATATTTAAACATCTGCAAGTTGGTTGAACTAGTCCGTAGAATCCCCACGGACTCTATGTAAGAACAGAATGAGTATTTTCATATCCTTTGCATAGGCGGTCTCAATCCTAACTTCCCTAAAGAACAGGCTTTGTAAAACGAGCGAGAGGCTTTAGAAGCAACCAATGAGGATTTTGGTTTGGCCTGAGCGTCTGAAACGCTATTTGAAGCAAAGTTGGTGATTGCAGCATCACCTAGGGTGCCATCACCATGATGGACGCCATCCATGGTATCATGGATAGGGACTGTGCCAACCGTAGGCTGGTGGTAGACGGTGGCGGCGCCAGAGGCAGCAACGGCGGTTACACTTAGTCCAAGAATCAACTTTTGATTCATGATTCATTTCGCTCAAGAGAAAGGATGTCCATGTGAAGTCTTTAGTAGACGGATCATCATATCATGTCTAGGATATCCTGTCGTGACAAAGCTAATATGTGTCTAAATCCAAGAGATCTTCTGTCATAACCTTATTGGATTTAATAGCTCGAGTAGTGATATAGAATCCACTAGAGAGACACATAAACTTATCTAAGATGCGCCTTTGTTCGCAATCGTTAGAAGTATTGCAAAGGAACTCATATCCATTCTCTACATGCATTTTCGCATGAAATCCGTTGGCTATTCATAGGTGCGATTTGCCCTAGGAGTGTAGAGTTTTTGTGACAGTAATTAAGGTGTCATTTGGCAAGGAGAACTTGGGCTATTCATGTCCTTGGATTAATACTGATGGCCCAGCCATCGTAATCACAAAGTAATATGCTCAGAATCAAAATGGAGTCATAATGAAAAGAACTCGAAATTTTATTCATAAGCCAACGGAGTACATCATTGTCTCTTAACCATTAGGAGAATCTAACCCAAATGCTAACTAATGCAAAACAAACGTATTCGTTTGACTTCTTTCGGTAACTCCAAAATAAATATGACCAGGTGAGTAGAGAGATGTCGGTGGAGCAAATTAAAGCTCACTTAAATACCACTTATCTCAAAACCTTCCTATACATCATACTCATTTTGGATGAGCCTATGTGAAGAAAAACTAAACCAATGACATTTACTACAAAGCATATGGCAATTGCCTATTACATCTCTTGGAAAAATAAAGACTTAAACAAAATTGGCGATCTATTGATCCCAGCCAGATTTGTAGTCTTCAATCCTTCACTCTAGATCATCTTCTTGATCTTCTTGTTCCACATAGTGAGCTTCTCTTGCTTCACAATATGCTTTGTAGGCGGTGACAATTTCTTCACAAGCTCTACAAATGTGTGCCTAATGACCGGATACTCCACATCGAGAACATACATTTTAGCCCTAAAAGTGGCCGAAAATATGCTGGAAAATTGGCCGGAAAGCCGTTGATCGGTGGTTGTTAACCGTGGAACTGGGCTGGATGGGTGGGTTGGTTACCCTTTTTTTTTCTTTGTTTACTTTTCCTTCTGGGCTGTCTTTTTTTTTTTTTTTTTTCGTCTGCCGGTTTTTCTGAGAAAGTTCAGTCGGCCGGTCCAGTAAGTTTTAGGTCGGTTTTTAGAGCTTTTCTTCTGGTTCTTGAATCCTGGGATCGAAGTGTTGCTGTTGGAAAAATTTGGTAGCAATAGGAGGTCCGGAAGGTGGTGAACCGATGAAGTATTTGCTGCAGGTGGTTTGGAGCTTTCGGTGGCCAGTTCGATAGGTTTTCGGCCGGTTCTTTCGCCGGTTCTGGATTCCTAGGGTCGATGGCTTCAAGTTGTGTGGCAGAGGCAAAAAAGGTTTCAAGATTTTGTATTCAAATTTAGGGTTTTAGCTATTTGTTTCAGGGTTCGGGCTTTGTGCTGATAACGTATTTAAGAAAAACTGAAATTGGGAGATAATTGAGTCGTACTTTCATTGATAATAGGGGCCTCTTTATATAGAGGATTACAAGACATAGAATCAGAGTTGTACAAAGAAATCGTACAATTAATCATAATATCTCCGAGAATCCCTAATTCAAAACTCTATTACAACTAGGTCAAGTAACCTAGAGTTTGGACCAGATACATATTCTGGATTACACCAAGGATAATCAGCCAACTATTCGAGTTTTCCTAGATTATTTGACCGCATAAAACATCTTACGTGACCAACATTGTTTCATTCATAAATTAGGCACAAATTCTTAAGATCGATTGTTTCATTTGTTTAGCTGCTGGAAAAAAAAAATAATAATTCTCAAGACCGGCACTGCTTCATTGTTAGGCACAAAGCAAATGAAATTTTCCTAGATCATTTAGCCGCAGAGAAAAAAAATTCCTCAAACCTTTTTTTTCTATTTGTTTAAGAACAAAATAATAATAACAATACTTGGGTGATCTTTGCATAATCACTCCAGATTCACGCTTTTGATGACTCTTCATGATGTTATACTTAAGAAAAACAAAATTGCGAGTGTCACAACGTGAACGTGGGGGTGTCTTGTTGGCTCCAAGTCGGAGTCAAAAATGACGAAAATAACCTTCCTTAAAACAAATGTGGCCGGGTTCGCTGTACCTCAACCCCAGGAGAATTCTGACATCTCAAACAATCAAACAGAAGAAGAAGCATAATAGCACCAGAAGGTGAACTAGATGCCCATCTCAGCAGAACATTCATAAGTATATCCCAGCTTTGTCCAGATTTTTTATGCTTTGGCAATAATAACACGACGCACCTACCTTCTTCAATCAGTCAAAAGTTCAAAACTTTCTTGCTCCCTCCTTCTTTCCTGATACAAGTAAAGTCCTTTGCTTCCCACCACTCTCCATCTGCAAGTCAAAACACAAGAACCCATCTTGGAAATCCCTCAAGCCCCATCAGAGAGACTCCCCACCATGACAGGTGGGTTTCTGTTAATCTTTTCTTTCAAATTTGGAATTGGGTCCATGGATTAGAATTAGATCTGTTTTTTTTTTTTTTTCTTTCTTTCAGGGATGGTATCAAACACAGCTGTGCTGGTGATGGGTTTCTTGGGAATGCTTTACATGGCAACAACTCAGCTTCCACCTCCACAGACCTCTGCTCTGCCTGAAGATCCTCCTCCAACATCTCCAAGAATCAGGCTTGCTGATGGGAGGCATCTGGCTTACAGAGAAACTGGGGTCCCCAAGAACAACTCAAAGTTCAAGATCATCATAGTTCATGGCTTTGGAAGCTCTAAAGAAATGAGTTTCCAGGCACCCCAAGTAATACACATAAATCTCTGATCTTAATCTTTCTCTTGTTTGGGTTCTGATATGTTTGTAGACTTAAGTTGGCTGTATGGGGAATCATTGTTGGGTAAATGAGGGAATTTGAAAGTTGGTGTGATAAAAAATCAAGAATCTGGAGTCAATTTTGAAACTTTGAAATGGACTAGTTGGGGAGTTGATGAAGAATTGTTTAAAGAAATATAATCTGCCCTTAGGCTACTGAATTTAAGCATATGTGAATCGGAAAGAAACTGCAGAGAGATATGCAAAAGCTACTTTGATCATACACTTTTAAACATGTTAAGAAGTATTGCGGGGGTTTGTAAAAATCATCTGTTCTGGTTTGTTTAGAACTATATTAATTTAGAAACCGATATTATAATCTGGTTAAGGAAGCAGTGCTAAAGTTTCAGTTTAAAGCAAAATGTCAAAGTGAGATGAATTTTACGATGCTTCAGTTTCCCAGGAAATGATAGATGAGTTGGGGATATATTTTCTGCTATATGACCGGGCTGGGTATGGAGAGAGTGATCCAAATCCAAAGCGTTCAGTGAAGAGTGAAGCCCTTGATATCGAAGAACTAGCTGATCAGTTACAGCTTGGATCAAAATTTTATGTGATTGGAGTGTCAATGGGATCATACTCCACCTGGAGTTGCATCAAATACATCCCACATAGGTAAAACCCTCACTTGTGGGTTCTAAATTCATTCATGACCTTCTACTTGTTCATGTTGAAAAGTTCTCTTACTATTTACCTGAAATTCATTTGTGCAGGTTAGCTGGTGTGGCTTTTGTAGTCCCAGTTGTGAATTATAGGTGGCCTTCATTTCCAGACAATCTGATAAAGGATGATTACAGAAGAAAACTAGTTCAATCGGCACTCTGGTTTGCAGACTATGCCCCTGGGCTGATGCAATGGTGGGTGACTCAGAAATGGCTCCCTTCAACTTCTGTCATGGAAAGAAACCCGGTATTCTTCAACACCAGAGACATTGATGTCCTAAAAACAACCCCAGGCTTCCCAATGCTCACTAAGGTAACCACATCTTGATCTTCCATATCCAGTTGTTATATACAAACAGAGACACCTAGTTGTATTTTGTGCTCCACAATGTATGATAGGAAGAGGCTTTTGTGTACTAATATTCATCAATTTTCTGAGACTATGTTCTTGTTTTCAAATGCAGGATAAATTGCGGCAAAGAGGGGTTTTCAATACTCTGCATCTTGACTTTAAAGCAGCTTTCAGCCATTGGGATTTTGATCCAATGGATCTAAGTAATCCATTCCCGCCAAATCAGAGCGCTGTCCACATTTGGCAAGGTTATGAAGATAAGGTTGTGCCATTTCAACTGCAAAGATATATTTCATCGAAACTACCCTGGATTCAGTATCATGAAGTTCCTGATGGTGGGCATTTGATTGTGCATTATGCTGGTTTATGTGAAGCCATTCTCAGGGCACTTTTGCTTGGTGAAGAATCACTTCACTACAAACCTACTATTGCCAAAATTGTATCATAAGTGTGTTATATACTCAAACTGTTGATTGTGTAGATGATTGATTCATTCAGAGAAAAAAAGAAAAAAGAAAAAAAGGAATTATAGGTCAGAATATGTATTCTCTAATTTTTTTTTTCTACAATCGATAAAATAATAAAGAGATCTATTACGAAGTGGCCTGTAACAATTCTATGAAGCACCAAAACAATTTGTTTTTGTTTTTATTTTTGTTTTTGTTATTCTTTGACTATTGTACAAAGAAAGTTCAAATACTAAGAGAATATGCAAATGCATGGGGGTTTGAATATTTGTTTTGCCTTCAAGAATTCTTGCCCTTGAAAATTTATTGAAGTAGTTAATAAAATATGAGACAGGTATTAATTAAAACAAAAACCTAAATGTTTTATTCGGATAATTTTGCATAATAGTACCTTGAAAAGTAAGGCATAATATTACTTCATTAATTAATTAATTAATTATTTTTAAATTTTTAAATCTCAATTTATATTCCAATAAAAAAATTTCTCAATTTATATTCATTTTTGTCTGATTACATGAGTAAAATAAGTAATATAACGTGTATAATAATTTTTGCTTCAAAAGTACGTATATTATAGCCGCTCTTTTCAAAAATATAAAATTCAGAACCTTTTTTTTTTTTTTTTGAAAAATACTTTTGTATGTGTTTGGGGTATTATTCGCGAATTTACATTAAGGATCATGCTGTTAAGTAATACTCAAAGAGAGATCACAGGCCACATCGTAAATCATAGTTATAAACCACCAAAGTTTTCAATTCACATAGCTAAGTAAGTAGGTAACCAAATGCACCTCTGGTTAGCAACTTTTGTGAAAGAAAAAGAAAAAAAATTGAGTAAAAAAAAAAACGTAAAATTTGGCATTCTGAGTTAATAATGTTGTTTCATATTATTGTCACCCTGGTGAGTGGTGACAGCCTTGGCGCAAAGGAAATTGCCGGTTGTCATCTCAACCATAGACAAATCTCATCAGCAGAGGAGTTTGGCATGTTCTCAACTATCTTGTGACCCAAGATAATCTCAAGATGAACCTGGTAGCAATTGTCCATGGCATCAGAATGTTGATAATTCTGTAATATAAGAGATAGCTAAATATAAAAGAGTAGCCAGATTACCATCTTTAATACAATACAATGACAAAGCATGGAAGTGATACTTCTGTAGCTTCTTCATGTATGCTATTTCATTGCAATGTTGAATGGTGTTGTCACTGCAGATTATTCTGGTTGCGTACTCTTACATGAAATCAGCGTACTCAAACCTGGTCGCTCCCTGTACATGAAATAATTAAGCAGTGCAACTAAATAATCAAGAGCTAAGCATGGGAAGAAGTATAAATTCTGGTTCTCTACTCTTGGTCAATTTATCTTCTATTCTTCAAAGCTGCAACTAGCTAACCAATGAAATAGTCACATTGGTTCTTACTTCTTAGGGACTGCATTTCTGGTTTTGTAGTGTCTTCTGTGCTAATGGATTTATAACTTACAATAATCATTCATCAGAACTCATGGACAGAGTTATTAGTGTCCATAGACAATAAAACCATTCATATTAATCAATTGGCTTTAATCTTCGTATCTGTCATCATCTATTCTTCGAATAATCTAGCTTCATGTTCTTTGAAAAGTAATGCTTGGCAAACGTGGATGGAACATAATGAGCCAGTACTTAGAAGATGGTAAATCATTATCAAGTTGTTCTTTGTTTTGTAAAGAGTCGAGCCTTATGAAGCATCAATAACGTGACGTTGCAGGGAGATTTTAGTTAGTACTTGGTAGTATATATCAGATGCAAAAGGAAACTAATTGGATTTGTTTTTTGGATACATTATTATTTAATTTATTTCATTAAAGGGAACATTAGAAAACAATATCAACATAAGTAATAAGATAGGAAACATACAGAAGATGCAATGGAGTAATTAAAATAATAAGCTTATGTTAAAGAGACAGGTTCTACATGCCACTCATAAATAAAGTTAACAATATGAAATTGTGGCCTAATTATGAGGCAGGAGAATGATTATATTATGCACTAATTTCATTCTGATTTACACATGTAAAAAGGGAAGCATTGAAATGGAAAACTAAGAAGCTGAGTGCACAGCACTTCAACTAATTAAGATACTTAGTTTCTTGTTTCAGATGCAACAGGAAAACTAATGTAAAAATCTCAAACATTTTACTCGTCTCCATGACGGACCCATGATGGAAAACTTACTCATATATAGTACATGAGAGTCAACAACTCAACATAAATGTATCAATTCCAAGATTTCTACAAAATATATAAATTACTAGTCACAAATCTGATTTGGTTCAGAATGCCAGACCTGAAAAGCTACAAGCTACTGTCCACCCTACTTTTGTACTGAAACCATTTCGGATAGTCATTTGAGCAGAAAATCATTGGATGCCAGAGCCAGTATAAGGTGATTGATGACCTTCAAGCTCCATTGTATTATTTCTTCTTAATTACAATAAAATCTCATCCAAATTAACCATTGCGTGCAGATAGAATGTGCCATTAGCTAAGGGGAAAAAATAAAAACAAACGTACGTAAATAGCTTTAGTCATTTTAAAAATTTGCTCTTAAATTTTCACATCTGCGGGTACATAGACACAAAATTAGTGTTTTCTAGACTCAGAATAATTAACTTTGCCGGTTGGAATAATAAATGTTCAAAAGTGCCAAACATAAATTTGTCATCAGAATGTCATTAGGATTAATAATCATAATGACATTGATTATGTTCTTGATTCATTGGCCAGATTTTTTATTTTTTTTGCCCAGAAACTAGCATCCATGTCCACAACCATGTTCTGCACTTGCTAACAAATCAACTACACATCTACGTTCTCTGTATACATTGGCCAGATATGATAGAAGCATCTCAAGAGAACATAAGTTTTGGCCTATCATAGCCCACATAGCCCATAAGCATCTCAAGAAAATTGAAAATCTCAGGCAAATAGTAGTGTGTTTGCAATACAAGTTAGAACAGGAATTATCTGATTCAGATATTTAGAAAAGTAAAATCTTTCAGTGAAATGGGAATGCATTACCTTTTGGTTCCAATGCGGTCGTCGATTCGCGGCTTCTTTCTTGCTTTTAGTATTTCAGACTAGCGGGGCTTCTCGAATGCCAATTGTGTTCACCTAAAAATAAAAAATAAAGAGGGAGGACAAGTTTGTACAAGTCCGTATCTACTTACAATCTGAGCACAAGTGAGCATGGAATTCACTGAATAAGTGAACATAATTATGGCCTGACATCATTATCATTACACTTGAAAACCTCAACTAGGTTTATATCACATACTTTCTTATACTGTCACCGAAACAATATGTTGTCTCTTTTATTTTCGGACTCTAGAACGAGCCAGCTGATCCTAAGTTCCTAACATCATTTATGAGGAACTGGACGACATCTTAGATAAAGATGTCTTGGATGCGGCAAGAACAACTTTCTCTATTGAAGAACATGGAAGAATTCTCAACGGAGGTCCCGGAGCTCCAACGTGTTTAGGGTAATTTAGTATATGGAACATATAAAAACTAAAATTAGGAAAATACATAATAACAACTACATTACCACGCCTACGTTTAATAACACAAACGTAAAAGTTCTCTAGAATAAGGTTTGAACCCAATCTACCCATTACCAGGGTATACAACGTTAAGTAATAATTTTCTGTGAGAAATGAACTTATGCTACTTTTTTCTGGGTCGACTACAATGGGTGAAGCTTCTGCCTTCCTCGCTTCTGCTCTAAATATAACAGAAATGGAAACTAAGCATGTTTCATTCATTTTAGAAGTTGAACTACAGCATCAAAGCTGAATTCTTCGCCGGGTTCAAAAGAGGCTTCAAGATCTTCAAAGCTTTGCTCCACTCTCAAGTCCTTGCTGACTTTTAAACACTCCTGCAGCAATCAAAAGGTGGGAAAGAACAATACAAACTCAGGACTTATCCAGATTCATTTCATTTGGAAAGAGAATAGTGAGAAATGAACATGAATGCCATTCCAGAAAATAGTCTCATCAGTCTTAAGGGGACAAGAGTCAAGAAATACTTTCAATTTATATAGATTAAAAGGAGAGGCAATCCTGTGTATCTTTTCATATTCCTTTGTGTTCGAGTCATAACTAGCTTCATTCAAATTTCTAAGAGGATGTATGTGGTCTTTCTTTTAATCCTTTATAGGTCCATGATCCAATCATTTCATTAAATGAAACATAAAATTCCATAAAACTCAAATGCAAGTTAAAAGTAGTCCTGCCACCACATTAGATTACAATCACAATTAACGTTTTTCTGTGGGTTTCACCTTTTTGAGTGAACGATATAAAAGTGTCAAAACTATAGCTCTGTTATTTCAAATGAAAACTGATCAGTTTCTTTTTAGGCCAGTAGTAATAGAACTTTGATGCAACGAACAGTCTAGTAAAATTTCAATCACCTAATTTGGAAAAGCAGTTTAATGCATTTGAAACAAGTGTGCTTAGTCACAGTTATACTAAAAAAGCAACATGCAAGCATTTTCCATACGAAGCGTATACAAGGAAAAAGAATATCGATTAGAATACCAACAACTACCTTCTCTACATATTCAGCTACTGTAGAGTTGATCACTTTCTTGATTACTTGCTTATATACTTTCGACGGTCCAAGGACTTCGACCAAAACATCTCTAGGTATCTGCTAGACAAAACAAATGGGAATTAAAAATGCATTTGCATTCTCAATTGGCAGAATATATGACTCCGTATGGGTGCGGTGCGGGTGTCCAACTGTCCATATAAAATGTAGATTTTTATAACTCAGCGGTAGTATCCCAGCACAAGGGGAGAAAACTCTTCTGTTTACAGTTGCAGAGTTCAAATCTTTTAAAACAGAAAAGCATGGCTGAGATGGAGAAGGTCGGACACAATTTACTAATTGGCATTGACAGAATAAAAAAACAACTCTTTGCATGTGTATGCAATAAGCAAGATCAGTGTCATAACTCCACCCAGCAGGCAGGAGTGCTGCTACTAGAACCCTGAAAACATGGATTCAGGACAAGATAAAGAGATTGAAACGAAAATATAATTATATATCCAAAACTCAAGGAAGTGGCTGTGCCCAGCTCTTTTAGCTAAGAGGTGTAAGAATCATGTGTGGCCAGTGAGAGTTGCAACTAACAAATAAATGTCAATGCCAGTATAATGAATCTTTAACAGTTCAAACAATTTCCATTTAGATACTTGGAGCCGATAACTTACATTCGGTGTTTTCCCTGGTAGTCCAGATTTAGGTCATCAGCAACAAATACAGTGGAAGAGATAAAGAAAAAGAGGAAGTTAGAGTTGTCTGAAAAGAGGAAGATGATATACAAGAATATTACACAACCAAAAGAGCTGCAACAGCCCTTCTTCATACAAGTCTCAAAAATTCATTTGATTGTTAAAATTAGCTGTGCTAAAGCATCAAAGAGGAAAAGCCAAGTAGCTTTCCTCCGAAAGAAAAAAATTACAAAGAAGTGGATCAGACCTCAACTCACATACCGATACAAACATCAATGAAAGAAGAAAGAAACACCAAGCACAAGAACCACAGAATTAACAAATTGCTCATTACAATCTAAGTGAATAGAGAAGAAAAAAAAAGAAGAGTGATTTCTAAAGAACAGAGAAATCGAAGCCCATATAGATGCCCATGTGTGGACTCTATCCCACAAGATATCAAACCAACCCCTTCTTTCTCCCCCAAAAGAATCTGTCTCTTTCACACAATAAGTTCACATACTTGGCTGGAATGCCCCAGCTCACAACACATTCCCTAACACCCTTTCAAAACTTGAAACACAAGAAAACATAACGTTCTAGGTGTTCTAAACCAGTTCTTTTTATTAACACACACATATCCACACATACATATCCCAATTTTCATATATAACCTAAATCAATTTCTTACTGGTAAAAGAAGGAATACATGCATAGTGCACAGAAATATAAACTTTTATATTTTGGTAAAAGTTGAGTAAGAAATGAATGGAATGAGTTACATGGTGGAAGAAATTGGAGTCTCTGTATAGATTGATATCCATAAAATATAATTATCGACAAATTTTTTTTCTCATTGATAAGTAGAAGACCAATTACATGACTGCCCAACTGACACAAAACTGAAACAACCAGCATACATTAAGAGAAATAATAATAATCATGGGAAAGCGACACTATGATATGATTACAGAGAGAAAACAGGTCCAATATCCTTATGTCTATTGATATATATTGCAACACAACATGCACTCAAAAGTTTTTAGACTCAAACTTTGAAGTAGGTGTATATTTTTATACAGCTTTTCTTTAATTTATGCAGCAATATTGTCTACATAAGCCAACAAACACATAGATAAGTTTATAATCTGATAAAGGCCAGTTATTGACAATGAAGACTTGTGAAGAATGAAGATGACCATAAGTGGTTATACAATCTGAACACGCAAGGGTTCCAATAACTTAAAAGCCTACCTCCTTTCACTCTTCGAAATCCAGGTATTGGCTGGGCTGCAGCAACCATTTTGTCAAAAACGTCATCGAATATTGCTTGAGTTTTGGCCCCAGATACCTCTACGCTTATCTGATTGTAAATGTGTGAATGTTATGTGATCTAAATCAATAAGCATCTACAGAAGTTATGACCGTCTAGATTAAAAATCTGTTTATCATGTAGCTAAAACAAACAGAGGTGTCATCCTGATCACAGCATGGAACATCACATATTTTGTATAATCGTAGCACTTTTCATTTCCCCAGTGCCACATAGGAATATATATTAGTGACCTCCCACTATACATAGAAGCTTCCACATAGAACTAAAACCTGTCATCATACCTTAAATTCTCCAGCATTGGTACCTGAAGTAGTAGAGGTAATAGACAAGTCTTCAGATTGAGTAGAGGATACTCCAATGTCTTCTGTGCCTAAATTGAAGAAAACCACAGTTGACAAAAGTACTCGCAGATTGCAGTAAGCAGAAATCTAAAACCACAAATTTTGTAAGAAACGAGGCAGAAAATACCAAACCAACTATACCTGACAATACAGCACAGATAGCAGGAAGATACTTGAGACTTCTCCTGTAAAATAAAATCGAAAATTAATGAAAATCAAATATTGCAAGATAAACAATTCTACCTGGTAATCAAAACCAGTAAAGAGACCAAAGTCTCGGAGACGACAATAACATTTACAACAAGTAGTTCACTCTTAAAAATCACAGTTCCCAATGCTTATATCTACTTCATGCACTGTACAGCAGAAAAATAATCTCAACCCAATTTAGTATTACTGTCATAGTGATGCAATCCAACTGTGGACTCAATACACAAAGCAGGAAGCTATGAATTGAACAAGGTAAGAATGAAATGGAGAAAGGTTTACCCAGTAAACAGATGATGGGGTGTGGTAGAGAACCCTAGTCTTGTAGCATTTTGACAAGCAAGGACGTAAGTGCAGTAGCTTCTTACAGAAAACTGCTGCAGGAAATACCAAATAAGTCATCGGAATTACACACCGGAACAATGGAAATGACTAGAGAAAATAAAAGATGCAGGTTTCAGCTGTAATGGGGACTACCTTGGGTAATTGAAGGGAGGGGAACTGTGAAGAAACTGTCGTCGTCAGTGTGGCCATGGTGGCGGTGGTGGTGGCCGCGGCGGCTGTAATTGAAAGGGAAACTGGTATGCAAGGTTCTTCAGAAATAGGAGAATCTTATCCGGCCATATACGGAGCGGTATTGAAATCTTTCCGGCGCCAATTAAAAAATAAATGGTTTTATTTATTTATTTATTTATTAGGCCCCTATTTATTATTATTATTATTATTATTATTAACGGTAAACAATAAGGTTAGGCATGAGTCGGGTCTGTATGTCAATTTGCTAAGTCTGAAATCAATTCCGAACTTTTCGGACTGGACCCAAATCATGTTATTTATAGTTTAAGACCGAATTAAACTCGAAACAAAAATTTTTGAGTTTTCGAGCCCAATAGACCTTTAGGAAAAAAGTCTTTGAATCAAATAAACCTCCTCTGGATCAAACACGCCAATGTCGTATCAACTCGTATGAGCCCTTTCAAATCCCATGTGTTACATCAGAGAAATTTTTAGTAGGGAAAACGTATCAACCACGTGGTAGGCCCCATCAATCATATCTCTCTATTTTTTAATTTTAATATTTCAAAACAACACGTGGTCGCCGGCGTTGCTGCCGCTGCGTTCCGGCGGGGGAGAGGATGGTGATTCGGGCTAGCAGCGTTGTTCTGTGGCAGCGGTTTGGTCCAGGGTTGGAGAATGGTGGCGGGATCTCAGAGCAGACTGATCGATCTCGAGTCCTCTGACCAAGTAGTCTTAGAACCTATGGTTTTATAGACATCACACGAATGTTTTTCTCGTGTGTTCCATATGGGATCCATTGTTCATATTTATGAACTCTTCGAAACCTTTGTTTCGTATATGAATTTTTCATAGAACATACTGTTCTAATAATTATGGATCCTGATATATCTCATCTTTTCTCTTTGTAGAAAGATGACGCATCTAACAAAATTGGACTTTGATTCTCTTAAAATTTCTGGCAAGAATTATTTAACCAATTAGACTACAACAGTTTTATTGATTATTTTGTTCTAATGTTATATTAATGCATGTATCAATTATTGACTCTAAATGAGTAACCCTCTATTTTTGGCATATGGTACTCACATATTGGTATCAACAATGTTAATTATGTTTCCAATTGAATCGAGGTATGCATTTTCATAAGTTCGACGACTTCATTTTGATTTCTTATTATTATATTATTTGATAATTGGACATAAAGTTGTCAATTTCTAATAAGATCGAAACTACATGTTTCTTGATTCAATTATATGAGGACTTAAAATTCCTCCACTAATTGTTATACAATCAAATAGATCGAAACCTCTTATTTCTTGATCTCCAATTATGTCAGGACCTTTGTCCCTTCTCTTTATGAGTACATGTGAACCTCTGTTCACTCCACTTTTAGAACATGCTTCTAATTGTGAAGACTCAAATCAAATGTTTTGAGTATGAGGGCTATGGTCCCTAAATCTATTATTATTGGAGTATATGCTTATACCCATATGGACAACTGTCCCAGACTCAAATTTGAGTATATAATTTTGACATTTGTTTTCAGTGTCAAACAATAATATGAACAACGTGTTCATTAATAAATTCAATTTGTACAGATCATGAATGTTCATGATAAATATAATGACAAACATAGTTGTCTTGCATGCATATAATGCAACTATGGACATGATCCATTGCAATTGTTGATAGTTTTTCACAATTGATGCTTAAAAAAGCTAAGGTAGCAATCATCTCAAGAGCTGCAGATCTTGATTGATGGCCGGCTCCAACTGAGCTCGTATTATATTACCTATGTGGAATATCATTGCATATATTTGGTGATGAAATTTTCACCTAAATTAAGTTGTATTAATCAACTATAAGTATACTACTGTATACTGTATCATGAACTAAAATTTTCATTGAGCCAAATAAATTTATTTTGGCGTGACTAATGTGTCATTACTATGTCATGTAGACTCATTTATATACATACTCTACATTGTTGTATAATACAACAACAGTTGCAAACCATCCTAACACTGAAATTATAATTTATCGCATATTTACCAGTTGTCACTTTAATGGGACAATCCTCCAGCCATTAGGGGGAGCAATATCGTTTATGAAAAACGACATGCATTGGTGTGTAATATCTATCCACTATGTCTCATTTTAATTAGAAAAAATCTCAATTCGTTATCTTTTTGACCTAAAATTTGGTTTGGGCTTGCTATCCCCAGTGGATATCATAAATCCAATTTTTTGCACGAATATTTTGCGAATGGTCAAACTAGATAATCTTCCCGCCATTAGGGGGAGGAAAAGCTATTGTAACGGTGTGAATTTATGTGAAATATAGCCACCAAGTCCAATGTTTCAAGCTCCCTATAAGGGAAGATTATACAAGCCCTATAACACTCTTCATGAGGTTATACAATGATCCACATTCTTGAATTAATTTGTCCTTAAGAGACAACAAATGCTAAAAGAGGCATGGGTACCTAATATGAATAACCTTATTATATATAGCTAATGCATGCATATACTTTGAATGTGTGATAGATCTCTAATTGATGATCATTGATGATATCTCATCTGTTGTAGCTACTAAATATCATCAAGGGTTGCATACCACCACGTTTCATTGTGTCGATAAATTATACTATTGGCCAAATTGGAAATAGGCAATTCCAATGAATTTGAATATTGTAATCGTGATGATATATTTGACTTTATAACCCCTAAAATACAAGAGGGTGTTATTCCAGTGAATTAAAATCACTATGACACAAGTGTCTTCATAGAGACATGGGCTTATCATTCTTCTCCAAGCAACAACTTTTCTATATAGTACAGTGTTATATTGACGAGAGACTTATGGCATGTTGTTTTGGCTAATATGAAGATCTTAAAGGAAAATTGCTAAAAGCGAATCCCCAAATCCTATGTGTCATTATAAGCATATTGCTTAATCAAATCCTTGACCGATTCATATTGCCAAAGGCAAGTCCATGAATGAATGAGCTTAAAGCTCACTCATGGAATCAAAAGTCTAAAGCTCATACATACTCATTCAATTATGGTCAAAGTGACTTATTGCCTCAATGAGTACTATGACAAGACTAAGAAATCAAATTCGAATCATACTCATAATGATGCAACATATTCTAACTTTCGCGAAGTTATGAATTTATCTAGAGCTCATATTGAGCCTATATGAAATTATCAATTACACAAATTGATATTTATAGCTAAGTATGTCATACTTAAATTTCAATGCTCGGATAAAGGTAAATGTGTCAATTGTTGTTCATTTATATTGTTATTCTTTAACTAATATTTTTATCTATAATTTGAGCAAATGAAAATGGTTCTACTCTTATCATGTCAGGTAAGATTCATTAAGAACATCATAGTTTTATTGGTAATGCCCTAACTTTTGCAGGAATTGCAATTCATGATGAGTCCCCTTTATGCAAAGCACACATGGTCTCACCTATGTGATCGACACACCATATCCAATGTACATGGTGCATGTATTTTATTACATACATGATTAAAGCTTGCAACAATCAAGGGGAGATTCTCATCAGGGGGAGCATTCAAAATTATGCTACATAGGACATATGCGCGTTGTACTCTTTTTTCTCCTTCGACCAGGGTTATTTTTGTCCCACTGGGTTTTTGTTACCTGGCAAGGTTTTTGACGAGGCAACATTAAGCGCGTCCAACACCATATCATTTAGTGGTGGACATCCAAAGGGGAGTGTTATAAATATTATATAAATGTGGTTGTCCACTGTAAATATTCATTAGTTATGTCCTTATGATGTAAACATAACTCCTATATAAAGGGGTCTAATGAGAATGAAATACACACTTCTAAAAGCATTTAAAATATAGGAAAATAGAAAAACGTTTAAAAGCATTTACTCATTTCCATTTCTAAATCTTAGTTTTCTACTTTTTTATTATTATTATTATTATTATTATTATTTTCCCTTCAAAGAGAACCGGTTGGTAATGTGATGCAATCAGTCAATCACCAAGAAGCCGGTGACATGATGAATGCAGCACTTCAATTTGACCTTTTTCTACAGAAGAAACTAGCAAGCATGCAAGTGTCACCAGACGTGTCCAGAAACTGAACAACAATATTTTGCGTGGGGGCCATTTTATAAAAGTGCCAATGGCAGTTACAGTCTCTAGTCTCTAAAAACATATAGACTCCTCCCATCAAATCTGTCAAGGAAATGGCCTGTGCTCTCCATTGAAGCATATCACTCTCTAGATCTGCAGGTAATTATATATCTTGCATGCTTCTTTTCTTTTCTTTCTGTTTTCAGTACTGGCTTCTATCTCAGATTTTTGTGTTTTCTTTAGGTAGATAGCTAATATTGTATAGTAGCATTTGATTTTATATACTGTGTGAGAAAGACGGCCATATATGTCGATCTTCTTCTTCGACGAAATTGTAGTTCAGTGTAGAGCCTTGGTTTTTCTGCAATACTGGGGGCTGGTAAGAGCGGTAAGTGACATTTGTGTTGCATGCAGATTCTTGGTTTTGCAGCTCTCAATGCACTTTACTTGAAAATCCAATCCCTTTGCATGCATTGGAATTGGTTTTAGTTGTTTATTTTTTTTCCCCTAAATTTTTCTTCTGGTTTTTCTTTTTGTTAGACGAAGTAAGAAATCAAATCGTGAAAGAAATTTATCAGGGTTATTGCTAGAAAAATGTCATATAATAAGGTTTGAGGGCTGCTCTTATTGAGGTAAATGCGGATAAGGAGTTGGAAAAGTTTGTTATGATTGAAAATTTTACTGCATGCAGAGACTCGTAATTCATTAATCAGGTTGATTATTTCTCTATCTCTTTTTATGTAAATGCAGGGGTATAATTCATCTTTCACTATATGTATACCATGGTTGCTTCCATTTTGTGCTAATCAAAATGGTGATTTCTGATGAATCTGGAGGCCTTGGCTGTGACCAAAATAGTGATGGTAATGATGCTAAACCTCAACCACCACCATCTCAGCATGAAAATGGGGAATCATCAAAACAGAATTCGATATTCTCACTTACTCTTGATGAAATTCAAAGCAAGAGTGGGAAGAGTTTTGGGTCCATGAACATGGATGAGTTCCTTGCCAACATATGGAGTGTTGATGAAAATCAAGTTTGTGAAGAACAACCTAACCAAGGTGATCATGAGGACCCTTCCAATGATGGGAAAGACACAACTTCAAAGACGGGATCTCTTTCTCGTCAGGGATCATTCTCCATTCCTACCCCACTTTGCAAGAAAACTGTGGATGAGGTATGGTCAGAGATCGACAAAACTCAACCACCACCCCCTCCTAACAACATGAATATTAATCCTGGACCTCCCCAGCGCCAACCAACAATCGGAGAAATAACTCTGGAAGATTTCCTGGTAAAAGCTGGAATAGTTCAAGAAAGACCTCAGAACGGAATGGAAAGTACTACAATTCAACCACACGGTGGTAACACTAACAATTGTAACGTGGCAACTAGCAGCAGCACATATGGGGATACAAGTTTTGGAATGGGAAATAATTTGATTGGTTCAGGGTTTTTTAATCCTCAAGGTTTTGTTCCAAATAATTTGTCCGGGAATGGATATGCAACTGCTCCATATCCAATGTTTGGAGAGAGAAAAATGGGGCTGGGAGAAACATCTTGTGGAGGTACTAGTACTGCAATTGAGAAATGTCATAGTTTGCCAGAATCTAGTGGGACAAACAATAAGAAGAGGATAATCGATGGTCCACCAGAGGTACTAGTGGAGCGGAGGCAACGCAGGATGATCAAGAATCGAGAGTCAGCAGCTCGGTCTCGTGCAAGGAAACAGGTATATTATCCAACATTCCATTTTCAATTATAGCATTTAATCTCATGCGATTATATACTTATTTGCAAGGCAATCTCATTCTCAAAACCATTATTTTATATATCATTACTCATTGCATAATGTTTCAATTAATTAACTAACATTCTTTGACAACATCTTAGTTGATTTTATGTCAATATTGTAAAACAAAAGTGCTCTAGAGCTAATCAATTACTTTTCTATAAAACGAAGTACAAAACTATCCCCTCATTTTGGCCACACAATAATTCTGAAGTTCTGAACCATCCTTTTAAAGCCCCTGGCCCCTTTCATAATCTTTCTTGCAAAAAATCAAACAAATATATTCCATTTGTTTGATCACAGTTAAAATCAATCTCAGATTAGCTAGATTTTCTGTTAGGATAGTATTTGAAGGCAGGACGTAGGCAATGAATTGTTTTAGCATTGTGTGCCAGTTCCAAAAGGGTGATACAGTATGAAACTAAGAGCATTCATTTAACTTCCAAACCTTATTGGTCAAACACATAATTGATGCAGTGTTTTATTGAATGGAATTTGACATTGTCTCTCCTTATTCTACAACTCACAGGCATATACTGTGGAGCTAGAAGCTGAGCTGAATCAACTTCAAGATGAGAATATAAAGCTAAAGCAATGCTTGGTACTAAACAAGAAAATCTCTTTCCTTGCTTTGGAAAATACACAATTGGTGATCAAAGTGCACTAATGAAACATTTTTTTACCTTTATTTGGAATAGGCCGAAATCGAACAGAGGCGAAAACAAGAGGTAAGTAACTTCAAATTAAGAAAGATATGCTGTATGTTAATTATTCATAAATGTGTTTTGCCTGTGAGCAGGTCATGAGAAGGAAACGGACGACAAAAGCACAAAAGATGGCAGCAAAGTTGAAGACAATAAGGAGGTCTGTAAGCGCTTGAGATGGCGATGAATGTAATTCATGCAATGTGAGGAAGATACTTGTGTATGTAAATGACATTATAACCTATATGTTTTCAGAAGCATATGTAAATTAATTGTCCAACTTCTGTGTAGCAATAAGTGGATGGATAAATGTTCCATCAGTGAATCATGGGTGTAAAAATAAGTTGGGGTTTTTTTTTCTTTCCTTTTTTCCTAAGCTGAATAAGTGGTGGTGCTGTAGTAGCAGTCAAATAATGAGCTATTGTGCCAAAAAAAAATACTCAAATGAGTTGTATTGTATTACACTGCCATTTTCTTTCTTATGCAACTCTCTTTTTGCCAAGAAGATATCCACAAGCCGCCCAAAAGAAAAGGAATCCTCGATAAAAGCTATCTCCCTTTCTTCTGCTTTTCATTGTGATCGATCTCGTAAACCAATTCATCGATTTACCAATGTTGGTCCAGATCTCGATCTCCAAAACTATATCACTCAGCTCTTTTGGTCGGAATTGGTTTTGGTCCGTGCATGCACCATTGGTGTTAAAGCAATTCCACCCCTAGATCTAGATGAAATGGTGATTGACTATGTTTTCCTAGTCCGACAAGGAAAGTCTATTTTATGTGATTTTTTGTGCTTGTAAAATGAGCCAGAGTAAGGAAATAAATTCAAAAACAGCTAAATCAAGGCAATGGTATAAAATTTACAGGTGAAAATTTTTTAGTGTGCACACCGCAAATACAAAAAGCATCTGGTCTTTTTCTTTTTGGTCTGTAAAAAAACACACCGGGTATAAATGGAAACAAGCCTTGTACGTGTGCGTATGTTCTGTAGAGGACTACAATGTGCAGTTCGGAAAAAACAGAAAAAGAAGAAAGTTTATATACAGCTTCACTTCAACCCTCCCGCTTTTATCATGTACGGCGGGTTTGATCTCATGAGCTTGACTTGCTTGAATCTCAGGTGCTTTCAAATCCATGTGACTTCAGTTGAGTTTCTCCTGATCAATTCATTTAAAAATCCTAGGTTTTTCTCTGCTAAATTTAGTTAGGGCCAGGCCATTTAAGGTTTTTTTTTTTTTCTTTTGATTGGTTTGAAGTCTCAAGTACGTTTTGCTACCGGGACTTGTTGGAGTTAATTGTTAATGGTTATGCTGTTTCCGGCTGTGAGAATTTGAAATTTCTGAGCCAAAAGGGGTTTGAGAGTTTAGGAGGCCAGATTTGGAAGTGTAAGAAATTTAAAATTTGACAGGGTTTATGTCCAAATTTTGCGTTAGAGTTAATTATAGTGATTATAGATAGGTTACGTTATTCAATCTATGATACTTTAGTGTCAAACAAGTAACCATATGCTGCCTTAGGCCATGATATTGGGATTGGTACGTGTGTACTGGACTGCCCTCCTCTAATGAAGAGTCTTCTTGCTGGCGATATTGCTGGAAAATTTTCTTTTTGTAATGTCTTGGCTTATTCTATTTTGGTCCTTTGGCTTGTATGTACCCAAAAAAGCAAAAGAAAAGAAGAGGTAGTAACCAAATGCAATGAGGCAATCTTGTTGCATTCCTGCAACAATTTAAATTGTAAAACAACCCAACTAGGCCAAAGGGTTGTTTGATGCTCCTTGACCCTGATATGGGTAGCTTGTTAATACTAGTTTCCACAAGTATTATGTAATTGTTTTTAGTGGCTATTGTAGTTCACTGTACTATATATAGCTGCTTCACATGGGCAGGTGCTTGATAGGAAACTTACACTGCATGTTGGTGCATTATATAGATTATAGAACAGGTTGAAACAAATTGGAGTCGGTTTTGGACAGGTTCAGAAATTGAGAAACTAATATTAACCTGGGGTAGTGCAACACTGTTATCAGCTATGCCTCATTTTTCCCAGCATTAGAGCCATTTTTCTGGGCTTTGCTCTTGGGAGTTTATGGAGGACCATTCTAGCTTTTTCCTACAGAAGAAAATAGACATGTGTCACAAAACGTGTCCAGAAACTGAACAACAATGTGGGGGCCGCATGAGAACCACATTTTTAAAAGTGGCAATGGCAGTTACAATTTCTACAGTCTCCTCCCTCTCAAATTTGCTGCCTTTATAGGGTGCCCTCTGCTCTACTCTCTGGCCTCCATTGAAGCAGATCAACTTCAGGTATATGATAGTCTTGCATGTTTCCTTTTTCTTCTTATATAGTCTTTTCTACATCAAAAATTTTGCTGGATTTGATTTGTTTAGTATAATGTGATCTTATTGTGTGATATGGGCATATTTGTTTTCTTTGTCCTTAATTATGTGGTTTTGTTGCTCAGTTTTGAGTCTTGGTTTGTCTAGATTGTTGTGGATTAATGAAAGTGGTAAATTGGCTTTGTTGCTCAGTTTTGAGCCTTGGTTTTGCATGCAGATTCTTTGTTTTCACTTTTCAACACACTTTATTTGAATTTCAACACTAGTCTTCAGTCCACAGACTTACTGTTCATGAATTACAGATTTCTGTTTTTCCGATCCAATCCTTTCACATGCATTGAAGTTGGTTTTCCCCCTCTTTTTTATTTTTTCTCTTTTTTTGTTTTTTGTTTTGTTTTATGAAGTAGAAATCAAATCCAGGAAGAACTTTATCAGAGTTATTTCTAGAGATCTCATTTTAATGGTTAAAGCTGCTCCTCCCGAGGTAGATGGACATTTCTAATTAGAATAGTTGCTTTTGTTTGAGAACTCCACTGCATGCAGAGACAGAGACTCATAATTCATGAGTTTGGTTATTTCTCTCTTTTTGGTGAGTGACTGAGTACAGGGGCTAGCTAATTCAGCTTTCAGTTATGTGTAAAAAACTTAAAAGTTTAAGAATTGTTAACATGATTAGGATGATTCCTTCCATTTTGTGTTGATAGTGTTAATTAGTTTCTGATAATCTGTTGGCCTTGGCTATGACTATCTCCATTAAAGTGAGATATGGGCATCTTTTTTTTCTCTTTTGCCTTGGTTGGATTTGTTCAATAATGCAGTACAGTCTTAGTTTTTCTAGAATACTGTGGACTAAAGAGACTGGTAATTGACATTTGTGTTGCATGCAGATACTTGCTTTTCCACATGGCTCTGCATTTTACATGAATGTTGACACTAGTCTTCAGTACACACATAACTGTTCATTGGGTACACGTTTTCCTTATCCAAATCAATCGCTTCTATGCATTGAAATTTTCTTTTTCCCATTTCTTCTCCTTTGGTAGATGAAGTAAGAAACCAAATCCTGGAAAAATTTTATCAGGATTATTACTAGAATTGTCATATAAATTGGTTGAAGGCTTCTCGTATTGGGGTAAATGCACATATCTAATTAGAAAAGTCGGTCATGATTGAATAAAAACTCCCCTGCATGCATAGATTCATAACTCATTATTTTGACTATTTCTCTCGCTTTTTTTCCTTCTTGTGCAGGGGTTGATTCAGCTGTCACTATTTAACATGATTGCTTCCATTTTATGCTAATAACAATGGTAGCTTCTGATGAATCTGGAGGCCTTGGTTATGACCACAATGATGATAGTAATGATGCTAAACCTCAACCACCACCAACACAGCACGAAAATGGGGAATCATCAAAACAGAATTCGATACTCTCACTTACTATTGATGAAATTCAAAGCAAGAGTGGGAAGAGTTTTGGGTCCATGAACATGGATGAATTCCTTGCCAACATATGGAGTGCTGATGAAAATCAAGTTTCTTCAGAACAACCCAACCAAGGTGATCTGGATGACCCTGCCAATGGGAAAGACACAACTTCAAAGCCTGCCTCTCTTTCACGGCAGGGATCATTCTCCATTCCTACCCCACTCTGCAAGAAAACTGTGGATGAGGTATGGTCAGAGATCGACAAAACTCGACCACCACCCCTGCCTAACTACATGAGTAATCTTGATCATCCCCAGAGCCAATCAACCATTGGAGAAATAACTCTGGAAGATTTCCTAGTAAAAGCTGGTGTAGTTCAAGAATCACCTTCTCAGAACCGAATGGGAAGTGACCCAATTCATCCACAAGGTGGTGACGCCAACAATTCTAATATGGCAACTAGCAGTAGCATGTATGTGGGTACAAGTTCTGAAATGGGGAATAATGTGATTGCTTCAGGACATTTGAATCCCCAAAATGCTGTGCCAAACAATCTGCCTGGAAATAGATATGCGATTGCTGGATATCCAATTTTTGGGCAGAATAAAATGATTGTGGGAAATGCATCTTTTTGTACCAGTAATGAAACTGAGAAACGTCACAGTTTGCCAGAATCTAGTGGGACAAAGAACAAGAAGAGGATGATTGATGGTCCACTGGAGGTAGCAGTGGAGCGGAGGCAACGAAGGATGATCAAAAATCGAGAGTCAGCAGCTCGGTCTCGTGCAAGGAAACAGGTATATTATCTAATTTACTTTTTTGGTTAAAGATATAATTCATTATTGTTAGATGTGATTTAAGTACACTTGTACACAATATGATCATGATCAAACCATTCATTTTCTGCATTGCATTTCGAAGATCATCCGAGACAAATCACAACAAATCTTGTAGTCTTCCAACTATTAAAGTTAATAGCCTAACACAATGTAATCACTACAGTGATCACAATGATAGTAAACTGTTCCAATTTGGTTGATCTCTTTGCAACATTGAGCCTGGAATGGTGACTTCACAAATGAAAACAAAACTGTTCTAAACATGAGATCACATTACAGGATGGGAAGGAAAAGGTAGTGGCAGAGCCCATGAGGCCCAAGAAGGGCCTTTGCCTATACACACAGAAAGAGTCATCATTATAGTTCATAAAATCTCTAAAACTCTGTTAAATTTTGTTCTGACTTATGAACCAATAACAAAGTCTGTACTTTCTGTTCATCTGTTATAATGCAATTGTTTTCATAATCCACTATCCATTTCTGGTTAGGAAGTTCTTTCATATTGCATTTCATCCAATTTATCAGTGTGCCCAGTACCCCTCCTAGCATCGATCTATGTTTCTGCTCTGTGGAGAGGGAGAGAGTGAAAAAGAGGTCAGTGGCTAGCAGTCCCCTGATAACAAAAGAAAAAGGAGGACAACACCTTGTTATTTACTGTATAACAACTTTTGTTAAACAAGAGTGATCTACAGCTAAAGGTTATAGTGTTTTTAGACAACTGACCCTTTGTCTGTACAAAAGGGTGATTTGAAGGTACAACTTTAAAATGGATGGTTCCAATTCTGATTGTGTGGTGTTCCAAAAGGGTGAATAGTATCGGAATTTATGTGAAGATTAGGCATCAATCATCATATAGCATTTCTAGAATGGAATCCAACTTAGCTCACCTCATAATGTATACTATTTTGTTACTTACAGGCATACACTGTGGAACTAGAAGCTGAGGTGAATCAACTTGAAGACGAGAATGAAAAGCTGAAGCAAACAGTGGTACGAAACAAGAAATTATCTTCCTTGCTTTAAAACATAACACCATTGGGGATTGAAATGCACTAATGAAACATTTTTTACCTGTATTTGGAGTAGGAGGGAATCGAACAGAGGCGAAAACAAGAGGTAGGTAACTCAAATAGAATGTGCTTCGTATGTTTGATTTCATCATATGACATTACTTTGTGCCATCTACATCTGGGCAGGTGATGGGAAGGAAACAATCCACAAAAGCGCAAAGGTTGGCAGCAAAGTTGAGGACAATGAGGAGGACTGTTAGCGCTTGACGTGCTGAGCAATGTAATTCTGCATGGCAAGCAATGTGAGGAAAGTAGTTGTTTATGGAAATGACATATATGGTATATGTGACATATATGTCATTAAAAGATTATGTAAAAAGGGATCTTGATCAAATACCCAAATTTGGGTCAACACGAACCCACTTACTTTAGTAAAAGATTAGTGTGCCCACTCATCCAATATTAAGTAAAAAGACTGTTTTAGACAAGTCTCAAATATAAAATTACAACCATCGCGCCACTCTCTCTCTCTCTCTCTCTCTCTCTCTCTCTCTCTCTCTCTCTCTTCTCCTGTATTCGACACCGACAGCCTCTCTCTCTCACCCACTGACCTTCGGCGCTTGACCCAGGCCTCCGGCGAATCAAGAGAAGATCGCCACCGTGCCCCGAACCGACATCACCTCGACCCTGTACTCATACCCTCTCAATCGACCCTTGACGGTGGCACGCCTTTAGTGGAGGGCGGCGCTGAGAATTTCGGTGGAATCCATGGCAGCCCTGAGATTAGTGAGGGTCTCCTGATGGTACTTGTGGGATCCATGGAAGAAGTTGAAGCGGGCCACATTCATTCCGGCCCGGCGAAGCTTCTCCACCATCGGCACCGACCTGGATGCAGGTCCCAGGGTGCACAGGATCTTTGTCTCTCTCTCTCTCTCTTCTTCTTCTTCTTCTTCTTCTTCTTCTTCTTCTTCTTCTTCAATCTTTGAATTCATCCTTTCATCCTTCAATCTGTGAATTCGTCCTTGATGTGAAGCACTTGTGTCAATAATGAGAATATGAAAGAGGAGAGAGAAATAGAAAAATGAGAAACAAGCATGTTGGGCAATGGATAATTAAGAGATATTAGACTCAAAAAGTTTTCTTCTACGTTTTTACATATGTTTTTGGATCTCTGTGACAACAAATTTTATTTTTTGTGGTAAACTATAAACTTTGAGAATGGAAGGAAATTTTGCCAGTAGTGATTGTTTTTTTTATTATGATTTGGTTGGTAATAATAAGATTATTGGGAGGTAATAATAAGATTACTGAGGGCAGTAAAATGTTTGTTGGGGCAATAGTAAGATAATCGGGGATTATTGAGGGGCAATAATAAGATTATTTATTTGGATAAACCTCCAAAAGCTTTCAAAATTGAAAACACATCTTCATTATTGATCTCCAATAAACTTGTTATTGGGAAGCAATAATATGTTTATTGGGGGGCAATGATATGATTACTGGGTATTATTGGGGGGTAATAAAATCATACGCTGGAATCTGATCACCAGTCCGGTAGCTTAATTCAGGATTCCGGTGACCGGTCACCGAAGTCCACGGCCGGCCACTGGTCATCGGAGTCCGGCAAGGTCTCCGATGACTTCTCTCTCTAAGTGACAAAGAAGAATAGGGCAAAATTGTCCCAAAAATAAATAAAAAGGAATAAAAAAAATACTTAACTAGGTTTTAGGGAAATGATCTCTTAGAGTGTTTGGGTAAGTAGGCAATCTCTTAGAGTGTTTGGGTAAGTGGGGTTAATTAACCCCAAAATTAGGTAAATGATCATTTTCCCTAAAATTAATTGTATGTTTAATCTGTAGCAATAAGTGGATGGGTGAGTGTTCCATCCGCTAAGCATGTGTTTACAAGTATATGGTGCGTGCTTTGGTAATAAAATGAGGGGTGGACGGTGGAGGGCTACTACCATCCTACCCTAAATTTGCTCATTAGACATTTTTCCTACCCCCTCCCGTTTATTACATACCTTCATCAAATTTATTCACCATACTTCCAATTTCATCTTTATTTAGATGCCTCCTCCAAGTTACCAAAAAAAAAAAAGAAGGAGAACAGCGCTTTATACTCCTCCTAAAATGGATACGTTAATTTGGATGGTACAAGTTGGGTAGTGGAAAAACAAAGTCATCTTTCACTTTTTTACTCACAGATTTCAAATTCTCAATCAATTCTCTTTTTTTCTTAGTTGCAAACCTTCATTTCTCTTCTTTCTCAAATCTAATATCACACCGAAATCACCATTACTAAGGAATGTGTGTATCTGCGAAAAACTAGGACACCGTCACTAGGAAAGTCTGGGCCTGCCAAAGATAGCTACAGCGTATTTGCGAAAGGTAACATAAGAAGATAGGAGTTTAGATCATTTTTCTTTCACCAAATCATCAAATCAAGGATTTTTTGTAATTGATTTTTTTTTAGGGCTCCCATTTTTCCTGAGCAAAACCTTAACCACCTAGGTTTCGCATAGCAGTGCGGTGCCGCTCCGATCCCATCTGTAGCAGGGCGCTCCAACATTGCAAGTGGTAGAAGGACGTGGTTTCACCTCCTTCGTGTGGTAGAAGGACATGGTTCACCTCCTTCGTGTGTTTGCGGAGGTTGTTTGGCCGGAAGAGAAAGTCGAAGGTTCATATTCTGCTTTGGGTTTGTAAGCGCGACCGGTTTTTGTTCTGGGGTGGCTTCAGGGTTGACGAGGAGGAGGTAGGCGGCACGCTCTTGGGTCTAAAGGAGGAGCGCGGTAGGAGACGTCTGCTAGAGATTAGTCTTCGGGTTGCCGGATAAGGCTTTTGGTTCGTGCTTGCAGGGTCGGACTATTGCAGCGAGCATGTTTGGTGGGCGGTGGGATGGTTGCCATGGCCTCCTGCTTAGGAAGGCCACTGGATTGGCAAGGCGGTGGTGGACGGCTTCTTGGAGGTTCCAGATTCGGCCGGCGGGGTGTTGGAAACGTAGGGTTTAGGCAGTGGGTTTTTGGGCCTCTGCCTTCATGGGCTGCAGAGATGCAGTCTAGTGAATTGGGCCTAGGTAGCCCAATTCCTCTATTCTCTCACTCTAAGTAGGTCTTTGGGCCTCTGCCTTCATGGGTTGCAGTGATGCAATCTAGTGAATTGGGCCTAGGTAGCCCAATTCCTCTATTCTCTCACTCTCAGGTTGGGTTTGGGCCTTCTTGGGGTGGTCCGTCCTGCTCTTAGTCCTATGCCTGTTCCTAGAATGTTGTTGTGGATGTGTTGAATGTTGCGATGTACACCAAGAGGGTCTTAGGCGTCAAGATATTCAGGACATTGGTACCATTTTAGGGCAGTGTAGGGGTAGGAAATTTTTTAAATTTTGTATTTTTGTTTCTGCAGTTCCTTTAGGATTTTAGTTTTTTGAGTTTCCGCTTTAGATTTTAGTCGTTTTTACCTGAGCATTGATTTGTAATATGAGTGGTATTCGAACTTCTCAAACTTGACCGAGTGAGGTCGTATGATTTAATATCAATGGATCAGTCTTCCGTTGCCCTCAAAAAAAAAAAAAAAAAAAAAAACCCAAATCAGGGTCTATTTTGTTTAGTTTCTTTTTCTTTCAATAAACATCTCAGTTTTTTTTTTCTTGAATTTTATTTCATGTTTCAATTGGTTAAATTGTTATAATATGAATATATACCAAATAATTACACTAAATTATAACTATATAACACTAAATGATAACTAAGAATTTTTCAGAAAACCCTAGGTCGGGCCTCCGCCCGTTGTTATTTGCGGCTCCGCTTCCGGTGATCGCAAGGCTATCTCAGCAGCATTCTGCTGTCAGAGCATCCAGACGCTTCTGTATCTGTATCGTCATCTACTTTCTTTCTGTCTATTCCCACAATGGATTGCACTGCACTCCATTGTTGTTATGTTAAGTTTTTCCCAGTGGCATCAACATCTGTTCCAATGCAGCAATTCAAGATTCTTAATTGGAATTGTCGTGGCCTTGTTAACACGGAAACCCAAAGAGCTTTGGTTTCCCTGGTCGGTAAAGTCAACCCTAGTCTAGTCTTCATCTCGGAAACTCTAGCCGGAAATGGGTTTTGCTGGTTGCATAAAAAAAGGGTTCACGAGGTTTAGCCCTCTTTTGGTCGTCGGACTTGAAAGTCAGTTTGCGTACTTACTCAGCGCACCATATCGATACTGAGGTTGGGTTTCCAGGCATCGTTGGAGCTTGGCGGTTTACCGGCATCTATGGCTTTGCTACTCATGGTGATAGGGTTCTGACATGGGATCTGTTACGAACTCTAGCTTCACAGGTGAATCTGCCATGGTTGATTGCCGGTGACTTCAATGAGTTTCTATGTGCAGCTGACAAATCCGGCAGTCCACTGCGGAGAACAGTTATGATGACAATGTTCAGGGAAGCTTTGGCCGACTGTAATCTGGAGGATATGGGTTTTGTGGGTTCTCGCTTTACCTGGGCGAACCGATTTACGAAGGAATGTCTGGACCGGGGTTGTTGCACTCAGAATTGGCGTGCACTGTATCTGTATTCTAGGTTCGCCACGCTGCCTCCTAATAGGTCGGATCATAATCCCATTGTTGTAGAGGTAGCTGCTGCACCGGTTGCCAGAGTGCCAAGGTCTAGGCGCTTTAGGTTTGAGAAAATGTGGATGCAACATGAAGAATGTGCTGCTGTTATTCAAAAAGGATGGTCTATTCCCTCTGTGGGTGAACCTCTGAAGTAGGTTGGATTGAAAATTGGTTCAACAGGCAAACTTTTGATGGAATGGGATGCGGGAGCTTTTCGGCAGAGAAAAACAGAGATGCTTCTTTTGCAATCTAAGATGGATATGTTGATGAAACTTCCCTTTGATCCTTCTCACTTCAAACAAAAAAAATCTCTTCAATTTAGATATAATGAACTTCTATCTTTGGAAGAAGCTTATTGGCACCAGCAGTCTAGATTATTATGGTTGAAAGAGGGGGATCGTAACTCAGCTTTTTTCCATAGGAAAGCTTCTAACAGATGCAGCCGTAATAGGGTGGTTGGTGTCACTGATTTATCAGGGCAATGGCAAACTGATCCTACTCAGGTAGCCTCAGTGTTTGTTGATTATTATGAAAATATCTTTTGTTCAGAGGGTTCTGATCTTGCAGCTTTGGAGGTCGTTCTTGAGCAGATACAGCCATGTATTGATAATGATATGAATTCTTCTTTATTAGCTGCATATTCAGATGAGGAAATTAAGAAGGCTCTATTTCATATGCATCCATAAAAATCAACTGGGCTTGATGGTATGTCTCCTGCTTTTTTTCAGAAGCACTGGCCTATTATTCAGCATGATGTGTGCTTAGCGGTGAAGACGTTTTTGAACATAGGTATTTTGGATTCTGAGAGCAATTTTACTCATTTGACTCTTATTCCAAAAATTAAAGAGCCTAAAATTGCAGCTGATTTCAGGCCTATTGCTCTATGTCATGTGGTGTACAAAATTGCTTCTAAGGTTCTTGCTAACAGATTGAAGGTTTTATTACCTGCAATAATTTCCCCTCTTCAAAGTGCCTTTGTTCCAGGACGTTTGATATCTGATAACACTTTGGTTGCCTCTAAGGTTTCTCATTTTATGCATAAGCTTCGGTATCAGAATCAGGGTTTTTTCTCTCTCAAGTTAGATATCAGTAAAGCTTATGATAGATTGGAGTGGACTTTTCTAACGGCTATTTTATTTAAGATGGGGTTTGCACAAAAGTGGATTGATACTGTTCTATGTTCCATTAGAACAGTGCGCTACTCTATTCTTCTGCATGGTACACCTACAGGTTATATTACTCCATCCAGAGGAATTAGACAAGGGGACCCTCTCTCTCCATACTTATTCATTTTGTGTGTTGAAGGCCTTTCTTCTCTTATTTCTCATGCAGTTTCTCATGGATCACTGAAAGGGTTACGTATAAGTCATGGGGCCCCAATTATTCATCATTTACTATTTACAGATGACAACTTTCTATTTGGAGAATCATCTGTTTCAAAATGTGCTACTCTTAAGTCCATCCTGAATGTTTATGAGCGTGCTTCTGGTCAAAAGATTAACCTGGAGAAGAGCAGTGTTGTCTTCAGTAAGAATGTGCATCCTAATTTTAAAGCTAATTTAGCTTCTATTTTAGGGGTGCAGTGCATTGAGGATCATGACAGATATCTAGGGCTACCCCTTCATGTTGGGAAATCAAAAACAGTAATTTTCTCTTACTTAAAGGAACGACTGACAAAGAAGTTGATCAGCTGGCGCACCAAAATCTTGAGTTCTGCTGGTAAGGAGATTCTAATTAAGGCTGTGGCACAAGTTATTCCAAATTATGTTATGAGCTATTATATGCTTCCTAAAGGTCTCTGTGATGACATGCATCAACTCTGTGCTCAATTCTTTGGGGGAGGTTCAAATTCTAATCGCAAAATTCATTGGAGGTCTTAGGAAATGATGTGTTTGTCTAAAAGTGAGGGAGGCTTAGGCTTTAAGAATCTGCATGCCCATAATTTATTTATGCTTGCAAAACATGGGTGGAGGCTGACCACTAATCCTAACTCATTATTGTCTAAATTGCTTAAAGCTAGATACTTTCCGAATGGTTCTTTTTTGGATGCGGATATGGGGGATTCCCCTTCCTTTGCATGGAGAAGCATTATGGAAGCTAGAACTTTGCTTCAGGCTGGTTTACTTTGGCAGGTTGGCACTGGCACCTCAATCAATATTTGGAATGATCAGTGGATTCCAAATATCTCTCATCATCAATTGCGCAGACCGACTGCTTGTGACATTGAGTCGGTCTCTTATTTGATGAATGCAAATACTAGGAGTTGGAAGGTGGATATTTTGCACCTTCTCTTTTCTCAGGAAGTTGTTGATGATATTATGTGTATTCCTCTCAATAGCAAAAATAGGAGAGACCGCTTAAGTTGGAAGTTTGAGAAGAGAGAGACAGGTTTTCTACTAAATCCACCTATTTTGCAGCTAGGGATTTGGTGATGGGGGATTTCTTTGCTTCTTCCTCTCTTGGTGACTCTTTCAGTACTCTTTGGAAGACATTATGGAAAGCTAATATCCCTGGGAAGGTTTCTATCTGTATTTAGAGAGCATGTCATAACGTGCTACCAACAAGAGAGAGTTTAAGTAAGAAGGGCTATACTGGTGATATGGGTTGTCTGCTTTGCTCACACCAGGTAGAGAGTGTTGGACATGTGCTATGTGGTTGTCCTACTGCGCAGGAAATCCTTGCAGCTCCTCCTTTCTCTATTCAGGTTCCCATTACTCCTTCTTTTATTTTCAAGGAATGGTTACTGGAACAGGCATCCAGTCTCTCATCTGAAATTTTTTCTAAGCTGCTAATGATCCTATAGGGGGCTTTGGAACAATAGAAATGATAAATTGTGGAATGATAGTGCTAAACAAGCACCAGTAATTGTTGCTTGTACTATGGCTTGGTATGAAGAGTTTCTTCAATTAAGCTAATAGAAGCATGACACCGGTAACCTGCAAGAGGACGAAAGCTAATGCATCCTGGTCCCCTCCCATGGTTGGTATGTTGTGTTTGAATGTTGATAGTGCTTATGTTCCTTCATTACAGCATGCAGGCATTGGAGGTGTTCTACGTAATGAGAAGGGTGAGTTTATTGGTGGTTTTGCTTATAAGGTGCCCAATGTGTCTTCTGCGTATCATACTGAGTTGCTTGCTATTAAGTTTGGGTTGGAGATCATCCAGGCACTTGGTAGAACAAATGTTGCTTTAATGAGTGATTGTTTAGAGGCTGTTAAGGATGTGACAGCAGACCACCAAGATTTTTCTCCTTTGGGAACTATTGTTGAAGAAATTAAAGATTTGTTAGGTGAATTGCATTCTATAGGTGTTCATCATACATATAGAACTGCTAACCATGTTGCTCATAGATTAGCAAGTTTTGGTTTTGATTCTGACATTCATATGGAATGGTTCTTTCAAGCTCCAGAGTCTGTTCTGGATGCCCTACAATATGATTGTAATCGTATAAATCATTAATACAATTTCATTTTTACTTAAAAAAAAATGATAACTGAGACAAAGCATGTCGCGTTATAATTTAGTAAATCGTAGATAAGCCATCTTCAAGGGGTTGAATCACAATTTTGAATGGAAGAAGACTTTGTTTTGTAATTTAGCAAAACTTGTACACCCAATTATAAATGTTAATATCGTTGCCAATCACCTCGCTGGTAAATAAATGATCCATTAAAGGCAGTTTGGACCTTTCACATCAAAATGGGTCTTGCATGCTAGAAATATAAGTCCATTTATGCCCCTCAGCAAAAGAAAAATAAGCATTTTGACGTCTGTTTCTGCAATTCATATATTTTTCTTTGATGAAGATTCTACAATCCACTGACATAGCACTTCAAAGTTTTAAAAAAAAACTCCCATCAGAGTATTCATTAGATCAAAACAAAGACACTGATCAATTTTCATTATCTATAAAGTTATAGTTCAGGAAATTTGCTTGTTTTTTCTAGGACAACGTTCTTATCCAAATTCCAAGTAGAACCTTAACGCAACCACCATTTGGAACCATTGAGTTAGCATATGTTTCTATCCATAGATTTCTCTTACGGCTTCCCACAGAGAATTAAACCAAAGCAGAGAAAGATTCTCAATGTCATGATGAATATGGTAATCTTTATCCATAAACATTCAAAATACTTTTTACTATAACATCTGATGATGAACCAGCTTATTCAGTTGGCGACCATAGGGCTAGGTGGGTGTGGTGGCAGGAAGGTTGATAATAAAGAAAAACATGAAAATCACAAAAGGTTAAAAAAGAAAGTTTAAAGAAGAAAAATAGGGTTTGAAGTTCAAATGCCAGTTTAGGGGGTTTAAACAGAATCTTTTTAATGCGTGGTTCTAGTTGGATCTCCAAATTTGATATTTGGACCTCCAACTTTTTTCAATTATTAATAGGCATTGTCAAGTCATATGAAAAGACAAATAAGGACAAAGAGAGAAAAATGAAAAAAAAAAAAAAAAAAAAAACTCTTCTTAGAGCATCTTTAGCAATGCTTGCCATTTTTTAGTCAAATTTTTGCCAAAGTAGCTAAAAGTCATTTTGGCTAGCCACTTTAGAAATACATCTGCATCAGTGCTCTCTATTATAGCTAGTTTTGAATTTATATTATTTTTTAAAGGAAGGTTAAATAGTTTAAATGTATTTAAAAATTACATAAAATAACTCAAAACGAATGTTATAAATTATAGAGAGCCTCATCTTGCTCTCTATATTTAGGAGTGACTGAGTGAGATAGCTAAAAGTTATAATTGAGAGCCACTTAGGAGTCTGGTGCAGCTGTTAAAATATATAAAAAGTTAAACATGCTCTCCAAAATAGCCAAGGGGCCAAAATAGAGAGTCTGCTAAAGATGCTCTTACCTCCCTAAATATAACATTCAATTAAATTATTATTTTTTCTTCAGAATTTCCTTATATTGCCTGTATAGTTTCATAATTTACCTAAAACAATTAAGGAACAATAATAATTTATATAGATGGCCCATCATTTTATACAAAAGTAAATTCAAAACAATCTGATTTGGAATTTCCTTAAACTAAATTCATTGAATATTATGATGTAGTTATTACTCGATTTTCCAACCCAAAACCCTTGAAATCCTTCTTTTAGTAAATTGGAATCCCTTTGAATTTACCAAAAGAAGGATTTCTTGAATTTTCTAAAAGAAGGATTTCTTGAATTTACTAAAAGAAGGATTTCAAGGGTTTTGGTGGAGAACCAACCCTCTGATTAATTTTGGTGGAGGAGAAACCTACTCATAAGAGAGCAATATCATGTGATTTTGATTTATTCTTCTTCTTGTGGTTGAAGATATAGATAAAAAGTAGAGTAATAGATTGTTATATTTCATGTTCAAGGGTGTTTTGGTAAAAATAAGGAGGTCTACTTAGCTTTTCTAATATTCTAAAAAGTAAATTAGAGGTATACTAATTATGGGAGGTTCAAATAGCAAATTTGGAGGTCCAACTAGAACCGCCCCTTTTTAATTTGCTTCAAAAAAAAGAAAGAAAAAAAGAGAAAACACCAAAGGTGGTTCAAAAATGGGTATGTTTGGACAGTTAAATTCAAACTACCTAGGGTTGTCAATGGGTTGTGCCGGGTTGGGTTTGTGTCTTGTTAAGGTATATCTCGTGTCGCAAGAGACGAACCCAAACCCAACCCATTTAGTAATCGTGTCAAAAATTTAAACTTAAACTCATTTATTAAACGGATTACCCGTTTCCAACCCGCTTAACCCATTTAATAAATATGTCGTGTCATGTTAGACAAAATGATTCATTTAAGGATTAACAATGCGACCCATTTAATTAAAAAAAAAGCATAAATTGATTAAATTCACTAAAAACTCTACAAGATGAAGAATATAAATAATTATATATAATTTCTAAATAATTAAATCCAATAATTATAAAGCAAAATATTTTAAATTGTCTAATCCTATGATCAAATACTCCCAACGTCCAAAATTTCAAGAAGTATAGCATAATCGGGTTATACGGGCTCACTTCATGTTGGCGGGTTGACCCATGACCGACCTATTTATTAAATGGGTCATGGCGGGTTGACCCACGGCCGACTCGCTTTTTAATCGTGCGGGTTCAACCCTCTTTATTTCGTGCCGGTTTCGAGTCTTGTTATCGGGTCATGTCGGAATTAACAGCCCTAAAACTACCCTTAATGAATGACTCATTCTGTTAAATAACATTTAGGGGGCTGTGACCACTTACCCAATTTTAGCCTAAAAATTGTCCACTTACTCCACCAAGAGTTTTTTAACCCCATTTACCCAATCTAACAATGTTTGACAGTATTGCCCTCATACTCTCTCTCTCTCTCTCTCTCTCTCTCTCTCTCTCTCTCTCTCTCTCTCTCTCTCTCTCTCTCTCTCTCTCTCTCTCTCTCTCTCTCTCTCTCTCTCTCACTACTTCGTACTCATATCCCAAACTACAAACCCTAAATTGCCCAACCTCTCTCTACAATTCCTCCATTTCTGGTGGCCTCCAAGACCCCCGACGAGTCTTACATCTCCAAGATCGAGGCGACTACTGCGTTCGGTTTTGGATCGCAGTGCAGAAGACGTAGAACGGCGGAGGTTAGTATACGCACAGGGCATTTCTTCGAAGCCAATTTGGACAGAGGCGACGCCGGTTTTGTTCATCAGAGGTCCGGGAAGCTCCAAAGCTCCATGCTCCAAGTTCGGGTCTGGGCTTCGTTGGCAGGGCTCGGACGGCGCCGTTCTGTTTTTTTTTTGTAAATTTGGCAGAAGGCTTATAAGGAAAGAAGAAAGAAGAATAAAAAAAAAAAGTTTTATTAAGTAGTTATACATGTCTACTGTGGGGCAATAATATGAGTATTAAGGGCAATAATATGATTATTTGGGGCAATAATATGATTATGGGGTATTATTAGGGAGCAATAAAATCAGACGCCGGAATCCGGTAGCCAGATTAGGGATACCGGTGACCGGTTGCCGGATTCAGGTGATTGGTCGCATGATTCTGGTGATCGATCACCGGTCTCTGGATTCCCGTCGCCGGAGTCCAATCACCAGAGTCCGCGGCCAGCCACTGGTCACCGGAGTCTGGTAAGGTCTCCGATCACTTCTCTCTCTAAGTAACAAAGAAGGAGAGGGCAAAAATGTCCCAAAAATAATTAAAAAGAATAAAACAATACTTAAGGGTGCGGCTATTGCCACCCTACTATTTTCTTTGTTCACCCTATAAATATTTGAATTATTGAAAGACTTTATTACCCAAATGCAAAATGACTAATATGTACACTAATTTTCTAAAATTTAAATCTTTAAGGAAAACTAAATACATAACTAATTAAATACAAAAATACTTAATTTCTCTTCTGATAACATTAATCATTTAATCTTCATCTTCTCCATCCAAATTTCAATTTATTACAATTTTCTTTTTTATCTTTTTGTTGCGTCCTCATCGTTAATTCGTTATTCAATTCACAAAACCACTAGTGTTAACTTCATTAAAATCTTTATAATACCTTTATAAACACCGAAAGCAAAAAATTTAAAACACGAAAAAAAAAATCAATCTTTTTTTTCATTGCTCATGGTAGCACTTACTAATTTTTTAATATGGATTGAAATAAACGAACATTGAAATTGAATGGAAAAAATAAAAAAAGGAAGTAAATCAAATTATGATTTTATTAGGAAACTTTAATATATTTTAAGACGTCTTTTAATTGATATAATTTAAATGAGAAATTTTCGTTAAACAAAATTTCTTTTTTAATTTGATATGTTATATGATGGAGAATATTCCTAGAAAAAGAAATGAGTTAGATAAATAAATCTAATAATTGAAATTAAAATGTAAGGTGTAATGAGCAAGTATGGTGAACAAAGAAAATTATAGGGTGGCAATAGTCTCACCCTACTTAATTGGTATTAGGGAAATGATCTCTTAAAGTGTTTGGGTAAGTGGGCAATCTCTTAGAGTGTTTAGGTAAGTGGGGTTAATTAACCCCAAAATTAGGTAAATGATCATTTCCCCTAACATTTATTCTTTTATGAAACAAAGCCATGTCTTTCTACTAGTTGGTAAAATAAATTATTCACTAAATGCAATTTCGACCTTTCACGTCCAAACAAGTTTTGCAAGGTTAGAATACAAGTCCGTTTATGTAAGTTTCCAGAGTACCAAACCCATTTTTTATTTTCAACCAAAAAAAAAAGCACCAAAGGCGGGCACGCTTGAACTTTCACGTTCAAAAATGGGTAATGTTTGGACAATTAAGTTCAAACTACCCTTAATGAACGGCTCATTCTACTAAATAACATTTCTTCTTTTACAAAATAAAGCCTTCTGTTTCTACTAATTGGTAAAATGAACGATTAATTAATTAAAGGCAGTTTGGACCTTTGCGTCCAAACAAATTTTGCAAGGCTAGAAAACAATTCCATTTATGTTAGTTGAAATGAATAACTCATTAAAGGTGGTTTGAACTTTAACCATCCAAACATGTCCATTTTTAAACGCAAAAGTCCAAGCATGCCCACCTCGATTTTTTGGGAGAAAATAAAAAAAATGATTTTTTATTTTTATTTTTTTATTTGAAATATTAGAAGTTGGTATTGCGGGAGTCTACAAAAGCTAAAGTGGTATGGCAGGGAAACAACCAACCTACTACCTAGCTCTGCAACTCATTACAATACAAAGGGACGCTCACATAAAATGCAAGCCTAACACATACGAGAACAACCTCGCCTCTTAAGGAAAAATCATTCAACTACACCTCACTTACCTACATGCAATTGTAGTACAAATGAAATATAAAAACATCTCAGTAGACTTATAGAATCCACTCCCACACATATTAACTTGAAAAATCCAAAAGCCTAAATTAAAATAACTACCAATTCCTTCCTCTTAGGGTTAGAGCCAGAATCATCAGAAGTACTAGAAAAATGGGTTTGGTACCATGGAAAGATACATTTCTTCTTCTACTACTAATATATGGGAAATGTTAAAATAAATATGAACTTTTTGTTAATCAATTTGAGGGTCTTTGTTCCTTTATAATCATAACGTAGTTCCAAAAGAAATATGGCATAGCTGGTGAGAGATAGAAAAATCAATTTAACTTCTTCATCTTAGATAAATAAGAAATTTTCATATGGGTATTTGGATTTGACGAAAAGTTTGATCAGACATATGAATTGGTATTGCATGAATCTTCTAATACATATGTATCGAATCTGATTGAATCAATGAACAGAATAAATCAAGAAAGAATGAATTTCTTTCTTGATTTGAGTTATGTTTCATGTTTGTTTATCGGCAGTGAAGAGGTGATAGAAGAAAGCTTGGATCTTTGCCCATGAGTACGAGTTGCAGAATTCAAGGAGAGAGACTAGAAAGTTCTGAGTTGCAGAATGCCAAGAGAGTATAGACACACAATGAGTCTTCAAAAGTTGAGAAAAAAATTATGAATGAATTCAAGTTATAAAATGAAATGGACAATTGAAATAAAACCGTGAGGAAATATGAGAAAGTTTTCCTTTAGGAAAGGATAGAACTATAGAAGTCCTTGTTCTTCACTACCAATATTTGGAAATAGTTCCACCTGAACTCTACCATTAGAGCAAATGCACTCATGAACTAAGGGCAATTGCTGATTTGCCTATTAAATTGGTCACTGCCAATCAACTATTCATCCAAAATTAGCAATTGCCTCCGGTTATACAATGCACCAATAAAAAGTAGTTGACATGCCAATCTACTATTCACATTTAAAAATGTATATATGTCATTAATTAAAAAAAGCCCAAAAAGGATTAAATCATAGATTTAATTTATTCATTGATTTTCAAATGCAATTAATTGTAAAGTATTAATATAACAATTTGTTAAGACAAACTATAAGAGCAGATTTCTCAAAAAAAAAAAAAAAAGTAAGAATTTTTTATAGAAAATTAAAATTCTCATCCAATGAAAATAAATCTGAAATTATTTTGTTGGAGAAAGCTAATTCAATTATAAATCTGGTAGAATTTATGTAATTGTGAGTTGCACTGGTCCATCAAAAATCAGTGGAGCCCACGAATTAGCTGGGGTAATTAGGAGACCTAGAATTGGTCAGTCAATTGCCTGACTTCATGGGCCCCATCAATTGCCCAACTGATTTTGCACCGCTGCAGCCTTTTTGTTTCCCTCAATCAGCCAATAGGTCGGTCAATTACCCCATTGGTGCAACTGCTCTTAGGCCAAGTTTGCAAACCTAGATCATTGTCGACCGCAAGCAAACTTGGATTTTCGTAGATACTAATGCCATAATAAGGAGAGAATGGATAGGAGGAGTGAGTGTTTGAGCCCAAAAGTATTTTTGGTAAGATTCCTTTAGGGGTTTAAGCATAGCGGGCCGATACCTGCGTCCCAAAAATAAGCTTACTTAGGTTTGGGTTATAGCTTCACCCATTCTAAGATCCATATGGAAAACGAGTCCTTATCGGAATCAAGTAGCGAAGATTGAATTGGAAACTTCAATCAATAATCCTTATATGGCAAGTAACAGTCGAAACCCTAGGGTATAAATACCAGGTTTCAAGGTCGAAAAAACAACAACTCTTCAATCAATCAAACAGATTATCAAAGCCTCTTCGGAGCAAACCTACCTGCAACCTAGTTGCAAATCAGCGAAGCAAGGGTAACGCCCTCGCAACTCAACAAAGCTAAAGTCACGCTTTAGCAAACCCTGTGCTTTCTCCCAACTTCCCAATGATTGTTCTGCTTAGTCTACAACACTAAGTATCGATTAGGTGAACGCAAGAGATCACAACCAAAGCCCTTACCCGTAAGGCAAGAAGTTCTTTTCCGAAATGCATAGAAAAGAACCTTGTGACGAGGTTGGTGCTCTCCTCGTCCACAGCGTTTGAGAAGAAGTCAGGTCAAGGGACATCCCGACGACTACACCCCACGGTGCTAGCACGCCTGCGCACTCAAAGAGACAGTTTGCACCCAGACTGGTTTTGGAGCCAAACAGTGAGGTTGCAAAATTGGAGGGAGAAAGGGCATAGTTCAGTTTGGTTATGTTTTATAAGTTTTGCGTCTATTTGTGAAGACTTTTTTTTAGACCGAATCCTAGCTCTGCCACTAGAGCATACACTTAATGCAAGACACTAGATATTAATAAAAGTTATGCCTAGTCCAACATTTTAGTTATGGTTGGCTTAGTGTCACAGGTCAACTTTACACACACAGCGAAATTTGCTCGTGGGGCGCCGAGGTTACTCTGAACCAAGGCCAGCCTATCTTCCTTCCTTCCATGAAACTTTAATTTTCTTTTCTCTGTGTGCTTCTCTTATCTATTAGACCCTTTACACATCGTCTCCTTACTGATAGGGTTTTGCCAAAGAAAGCCATTTACAATTGAGTCTTACACCTTGTGACTAACCGATTGCATCATTGTGTCAGGATTGTCTTCCAAAGACACTCGCCCAACCGACATGCTATCATGTCATCCTCGGTTGTGCCAGCCCATTGTTGAGCCGCATGCATCTCGCACATCGATAACAAATGGCACGACACCACACCAAGACCTAGTTAGCCTTCACATTCCCTCGTTGGGTTATTCCTTATTAGCTTGCAAATGTCACTCGCTGATGCGGCTGAAATAGTCTCACAATTTAACCATACAAAATGTAGTTGTCAATATAGGATAAGCATGGATCGTTTAATCCGGGGATTGTAGGGTACACCTACACAAAAAGGTCAATTAACAAATAAAAGAATAAATTGAGGGGTTTTGAAATCTGGTTCTTAATCTGCTTAAACTAAAAACGAAACAAATAAAACTATCTACAATGATCGACTTCTTCACACTCAAATCAGAATTTTCAAACCATATCAACATGCAATAAATTGTTTCAATCAACCTAAAATCGTGCCAACACTAAATATCAGAAATGAATTCGAAGTACAAGTCTGAAGAGATCGAGTACCACTTTAATTCTTCATTAATCTCCTAAGTTAGGAAAAGTCAATAACTTAAAATATTTCATATAAAACATCACGTTAATACTGAAGAGCATCCGTCAACATCAAATATGAATCATTAAGTGCAATTAGAATTCTGAATTCAAACATGTATGCATCCATAAGAAGTTACAAACGCACAAACATGTAGCATATAATCTCGACCATTGTACATAGCCTTTACCACTTAAATTTCTGCCCTAAAACGATTAGATGAATTAGAACACAAATTTGGCTTTATTAACCTGCAGATTAATATCATTATTCAACCAAAATCATATGCTTAAAGATATAAAAGGATGGCACGAAATTAGATTGTAGAGATATCATAAACAACTCAAGAACATAAAGAAAAGAATCTGAAAATTACTAACATAAACTCATTCTTAACAAAAATCCAACTCCAATAACAAAGTTCATAATCAAAATATGAAATTCAATACTAAAGAGTACGAAAACAAAAATAAGGGCCATGAGTTACACTTTTTTATCTTCAAGGAAGGTTGGAGAACGTCAAGAGAACATAGGGCTAGGCCTTCAAGAACACGAACAGCCTTGGAGAAGTCCTAAAGCTCTTCACGACAAGAGGCTTTTTCCTAAATTTTGGAGAGAAGAGAGTTAGGCTAATGAACTAAATTTTGCGTCAAGAAGTGATGGTTTTGGCTTCAAGAATTGCTGCTATTTATAGTGGAATCCTCATCTCTTGTGATGCAATCATGACCATTCATCTAGAGGTGATTTCTCTTCCAAATTTCCTTGATTTTCTCATGACAAAGTCTTTAATTTTCTGATCTCTTTCCCCTTAATGACTCATGGTATATGCCTTGAATAGTGACCAGATACATCCCTTATTCCTCTCCTTTGAATTGCACTAATTTCTTCTTGCAAGATTTGTGCACACAATGAACTCCTATAATCAAGAAAAATCAAAATTTAATTAGAGTTATAATCGATAGGAAATAAGATAATTAAGATAATTAGGATAAATATTGAATATAACACTCCCCTTTTATCTCCACGAAATAAAAAGAATTTATGTGAATAAAACTCCTTGAATTCCTCCTGATTTATGCAAATCTTCTTATCCTTCAAGTTTCCTTGATTTCATCACTCAAGAGTTCTTAATGAGATGGACTCTCTTTAAAACAAGAAAATCAGAAATAGGAAAGTTCAAAAGAAGAAAGTTCCCTAAAACAAAATGCGAAATATTTCCTAAAATGAAAGAGGAAAGTTTCTAAAATGACTTATCCTTTATTTACGCTCATTTCTGTTCTTTTTCACCTCTTTTCTCCGTTTTAGTCCTTGAAGGCTTGACGTACCTAAAAACAGAAACTATGTTATAATTAGTAATTTTAAGAGAATAACTTAGCCAAATGAGGAAAAATACATATTAAAAACGTCACACTTTGTGCTCCTATCACTCGCCTTGCATCACCTGCACGGCCCACTCGGCTCATGGGCAATACTTGCCCGCAACTCAAGACTAGAACATCTTAACGATAAGCCATATTGGCCTTACCTTTTTGCCGAGGTTAGCGTTATTCTCTGCTTGATGAACATCATGGTTCTAAGACCTGCTCTCGCCCATAAGCCAATCCTCAAGCTAGCATGTCGTCCTGCTTATTAGCACGCCATTTGAATGAGTAATGTATCCTCGATGCCGCTCTTTAGCTTCCTTTAGTTTAGCACGGCATCGCCTGTCTCGTATTTACTGACATCACTTTCCTTTGGACAAGGTCAAACCCAAGCTCGTGCCCACGTCTCTCACTCCATGGTCAATAGGCACCACAAGGTCCCACATTTTTTCGTAAGCCCACATGTTTGTCTAACGTCACTGGCATACAGACAGCCCACAAACGAACCTAGCCTTCGATAATGACCCATAATATCGGCTTTTTAAGTCGATACTGTCCACAAGACATCCTGACTCGTGGAAACATATGTCATCCCATCCCTTGCTGATGACATATGCCCGGTTCCTAGACTCCAATGGGTGTCTAGGGAAAGCTCACTTAGTGCCCCATGAAGGCCAGCATCGGGGGTGTTAGAGAGCTAGACACCATGTCTCCCCCTATAAAGCATATTAGGCTTAAATGACTAAGGCGGGAGGAAACATGCATCAAAATATCCGAGGAAAATAATAATCTATAACTATAACTAATTCATACAAAGCGCCGTCAAGTGCGTTGAACTTGTGTTGAGGTCCTCGACATTTCTTGGATTTTGAACTTTTCCCAAATTCCAAGCCAAAGTAGCTCGAAACTGAAAATCACAAAGTTTTACTTAATTACAACAATGCCACTCTGCCTTCATTTAGCCCCAACCTTGCCCTTGGGTCCCCAAGGCTCGCTATCTTGGACATCTCCTTTAGAAAGTGTCACGATAGCATTACTCTCAAGTGCGGCTCATGACACTTAGCCAAATAATATTTTTTTACTCTTCACCTCTTCAACCTCAGTTATGGTATGTTCTTAACTCTTCAAATATTTAATATATGCAACTCTATTAGTGCTGATGCCTGGTGGGAAGGTAGAGAGTATGGATATGAGGGAGTGAGGTTGCAAAATTGGAGGGAGAAAGGGAAAAGTTGAGATTAGAGATTTCAATAGAAGACAAAGGGAGCATTTAGCAAAATTGAAACAAGGGTTGGCATTTTATCGAGTTAACTGCCTCCCCCCCCCCTCCCAAACGAACCCCCAATTTGTTAATGTGCAAATTGGGTTACCTATGATAGAAGTAGCTTCCACACAAGAAATGTAGCTTCGGATCAATAACTCCACAGTCTATAAAACGTGTGGGTGAGATAAGGTTAATTAATGCTTTGATCTTGAATTAACCTTCTACTTTTCCTTTATATTTCTTTTATTACTCTTATATATTAAGTTTTCTATTTGATCAGAGATCACACGGTATCCTCAAAGGCTTTCTACATCTAGAGACTAATCTGTGCTCGGGGGTCATGCCAAAACGCTTCCTCTCCTTGGCCACAAAGAATAGATTGAGATTTAAACTCCAAACAATGTCCACGAGATTCAAACCCAAGTGTACGGGTTCCACACTTGAAGGCTTTTACCAACTTGACCACCTATGATGGTTATATATTAAGTTAACAATGAAGAAAAGATAAGTATGTCCCAATCTATCTAACCCGCCAAATCTAACACAAATATAGGGTTGTAAATCACATTGATACAACTCAAATTTGTATTAAGCTAAGTTAAACTTTAGCTCATGCGAGCTCGACTCGTAAAAGAAACAAATCAAGCTTGAGTTTTGGTATGCTTGGCTGTTAAGATCATAAGCAACTCATAATTCATATTTATTCATGAGACAACTCGGATTATGCTTAGTTCGTTCACTCAAGTTCGATCAATATAGCTTATGGTCACATACATTTTGGTTTTATAATTATTTTATTGGGTTAAAATATTTAATTTTATAAAACCAGATAATTATTCATGCTTATCTAAACAACTTCAATTTTTGTTGTATCTCATAAAACGGAGAAGCTAAGCAATGGGAGAGAGGGTTTCATGCAGACTAAAGTCTTGTTTAGTTGAACTATTAGCTATTCTGAAGGGTTTGGAATGGGCTATTGCTCAAGGATGAAGAAGATTGTATGTCAAAAATGATTGATTGGGAGTGTGCATTTGGTTAATTGGAGTGATGAATGCCTTACTGAGGAAGGTTTATTGGTGGATAGATTCAAATTTTTAATGGGATTTATGAGCATCCAAGCTATTCATTATGTTATGAGGGAGGCTAATATGGCTGCCCATGCAGTAGTTGGTTTTGTATAGATCGTGACAGCGGGCGGTATGTTTGGTTAGGGTTAGGCCTTATTGGCTCATAGATACGGGATATCATCTTTGGTGATGGATCAATAACTGTTTTGGTTAGTAAGGAAGAGAGTGGTGAATTATTGTCCATCATCAGTCATTCCCGTATTCCGTAATTTCATTTTCATATAATAAAAGCACTATTCATTCTCAAAAAAATAAAATAAAAAAATAATTGTCTTGTTTATGTTATTTGATATTCATTATTTAGTCACACACATAACCTCGGGCTCCCAATTAAGCTAGTCACATAAAAGTCAAACCAAGCTAACCTAAACTCGAGCCTTAAGAAAAACATGATTACCTTCTGGGCAGGTATAATTTCTCTTCTCAAGAAAATTTTACAAATAGTACAACAATTAAAAGTTAGTCATTACTTTGGTACATCAATTTCAAAAACTATAGAGTGGTAGTGGTACCCTAACATTAAAACTCGAACAACTTTTAATATATGCAGTCCATGATGGCATACGTCAAACCACTATTTTTCAAAGGATATTTTCGTGTCTCTATGTGTTAACTCAATTTTTTTTTCCTCTACTCAACAAATATCATTTTTCTCAACCTCCCACCGCTAAAACTTCAAGAACACCCACACCAACCTTCCCCTCACTTATGTAATCGGAAAGAAAAAAACCCTCCCCACACCTCTTCATCCATCTCTAGATTTCTCTAGACCATCCCACATCTCCAAGTCAAAATAAAAACCCTGAATTCTCCACCCCAATCTCAAAATCCTCTTTCAACTTCAGTCACCACCATGGCTACTCAGGATAGCGCCGTCACCATCTACAATAGCGGCATAGTCACCGATGCCAAGAAGAAGAATCCCTATAGCCTTAAGGTCGGCCTTGCCTAGATGTTCCGCAATAGTATTATCGTCGAACTCACCAACGTCGATCAAGTCAAGTTCGCCGAGGACGCTGACACCTGCTTCATCATCGTCTTTGATTTGCCCATGTGAGGGTCCTTTTGAATTAAACAGCGACTAGGACAAAATCAACCCAATAATTCAATTAATGGGAGGACTTTATGTGTGATTCAGATCATATGAAAAATAAATAAGGCTTGACAGCATGAAGCATGGTGTGGGAGCTAGAAACACACTACGGTGAGAGAATTGGACTGGTTTTTGGATTTGGGGTTTCTGGAAAATTGGTTTTAATGAGGGGTTGGGAAAAATGGTTGAAAGATAGACTTATGCTTGAGGCTTGAAGGTTTGATTTGCTTTAGGTGTTTCTGAATTTCAAGGTTTTTACTAGATCGTGCTGGATGCCTACCTCAATCCTAAATCTCTCTTTATATAGACTCCATTGGGAACACACAATTTTCAGGTAAAGCATTTCTTCTTCAATCCACACACAATTCATGCATTAAATCCAAGAAAAGAGGTGCTTAATTACTTGAGAGATGAGGATTTAGGAGAAAACAAAAGTTGTTGCAGCAGTCAACGATGATTGCAGCAGAGGTAGCAGCGGTGACACAAAACTTAGAATGAGGTGGACGAGGAATCTTGAGAATTGTAAGCTTATTGTTTAAGGAAGAGGAGGATATCTCTTAACTAGTCACAAGATTTCCCTTTCAATGACTAACAGAATGAATCAATCATACTTAGAGATTTTGACTAACTCTCTGTGTACTAGGTTGCTGCGGGGAAAATGTGAGATATGAGATTGCTACATGGACGGAAGGTAAGACAGGAACAAAAAACAAGAAAAGGAAAGTTGGGCTTTTCTGACATGGACTTTGGATTTTAAAGGAGAGGCTGGCCCAATTCTCATGTTCACAATTTCGTTCTTGATTTAAGTCATTAGGCTTGGATTTAGGCCCAATACTGAAATCACCAACAACACTAAATCAATAGACAAACATTATATGTTTTCGTAGCCTTCCATACCACACCTACTTTTGCAAGCCCCAAGAGCGTAGTTGTGGCTAGGGTCCATATGTGTGGCATGACAGTTCAAGAAGATATGTAACTTTTTGTATTTCGAATGCGGTTTGCATATGTATTTTCTTATTGGGCTTAAAATGTGTGTAGGGAATGTCTTGTGCTTTTTTGGGTATCAACATTAGCCCCCTTAATTATGTGGGTCATGTAATGACAATGACATGAGCTACATAATTAAAAGAGAGAATTGAAAGTATGAAGATCAAATTCAAAGCATTGAGCGTAAAGGATTATGCTTAATGATGTATAAAGAAAAATAAACATTAGCTTTTATAAGAGACGCTTAAAATGATGCATTTTAAAAAACATATAGTAAATGATTGGCATAGAAGTGAGTAAAATGAATTGAGTAAGTGTAGGCCTCGTGAAAATATATTATGAAAACTTTGAGTAGAAGTGAGACATGTGTAACTTGTAAAGAGTAAAAAATATATACCAAATAGATAAATTCGAAAATAGAATAGTAATAAAACATGTGCTTTCGGTATTGAAAGTATGAAAAGTTAGCGATAAACATAAATTTTTGAAAATAGATGGATAAGTTAGTAATAGGAAATCAAAAATGATTTTTCAATAAAGCAAAGTATGTAATTCTATATATGTGTTGAAAGGGTATGACATTGGAATTGAAACAAGTGCATGGTTGAAAATGATGTAGCTCAAGTTAAAAGGAAAATTGTTATTGTGGCTTAAGGAATTGAAAATGAAGAAATATAAGGATTGTATGTAAGGTCGAGCATGACATGAATGTGTGAGGAAAGCAAATATACATTTGGAAAAATAATTTTCTTTGCTTGAGTCCACTTTTTCTTGGATTAATAAATATAGAATGGTTTGTATGTGGTATATAATGCTTTCTTTCGCATAACTTGCATTTGCCTTAGTTTGCTTCATTTAACCATTGATGCTTAATATGCATATTGCAATAATTTTTGTTGCTTGACTTTAAGTAGATTAAGCTTGTGGCAACCTTGCATAGGCATGTATTAGGCACATGTTTTGAATGCTTTGGCTTGTGGTTGCCTTTTGTGTTTTGAATGACCATGAAAGAGTGCGTGTGTATTGAAAAGTATGTGCTTTGGAGATGGGCTTGGCATGGCTCTATCATGGCTTTTAGAATGGATGGACAACCATCAAAAGAGGAGCTTGACAAGATATACTTTTGAATGTATTATAGGGCTGGGCGTCCGGACCCGAAAGACCGAGGACCCGACCCGAACCGAGGGAAAAAGCCCGATTCGGTTCGGTTTTAGAATAGAAATTTTCGGTTCGGTCTAAAGCCCGACCCGAATTCATGTAATCGGTTCGGTCTCGGGTTCCATATTTTTAGGGCCCGAAAGCCCGAACCGACCCGAAAGTTTTTCTTACATAAGTTTTCCTTTCTCTTTTCTTTGCAGGATGACTTGTAAAACGTTCCAATGTACAACCTAGAAAGGTTCCCTTGTAGTTTCCATTAGGATAGTTATATTCTTGTGATACTTTACAATTTATATATTACAACACAGTGACACACCTTATATTAGGTTGCCAGAAAGAGACCTATCCAGGGGCCCCGTGGCTGCTGGTGGCCTTTGATTTTGTAGCTAAATGAAATCTTTATCTTGATCACATGTAACATATACAATGATGTGGTGTTGGGCATTAGAAAAGGAAAAAAAAATGTTTCGTTTTTGTTTTTCGGTGGAAAACTGAAAATAAATGTTTGGGCCCGAAAAAGCCAGAAAACCGAACCGGCCCGAATGGGTTCGGTTTCTGTCGGTTTTCAGTTTACAAAAAGATCGAACCGACCCAAACCGACATTTTCGGGTTCGATCTCGGTCTCACTAATTTTCGGGCCCGGCCCGACCCGAGCCCAGCCCTAATGTATTAGATTCATATGCCTGTTGTTTATTTGCTTGGAGTAATCCTCATAGTCATGAATCCGCTTCGCATGGGATTGAGCTTGGTGCGGTTATAAAATTGAAGTATATATTAACTTGTCACATCTAGATATGAGCTTGGTATATGTCAGGCCCCTGATTTTACACACATGAAAATCGATATATATAACCCCATAATTATATATGCGTGAACGTCCAGTCATCAATACAAAATACCTGGAATCTTTTTCCCTTTAACTTACACAGATATTGATGCCCTGAACCCTTAAAGTTAATATACACTCGCTCCATAGAGATATATATTACACAAGCTTACGAATTAAATTGTCAACAACAAGATAAAACGTAAATGCTCCTCAGAGCTCACTACAACGGAAGTCCAAATAACGGTAAAGTCACAAAGATGGCTTCCTACCGTAAAGCTGCTAACTCGCTGCCTCAACCTCGATTATCCTAACCTGCAGGATTAACCCCTACACCGTTGGAATGGTGCACCGGGTTGCCACACAACAAACCCGGTAAGCTTTTGCAAGCCTGTATGAGTAACTCAAAACACACATGCACAACTCACGCTAGAAACGAGGAAAACCTTTCAACTCGCGAATAAAGAAAACATACCGTGCTTCCAGAAACAATACTCTTTTCCAAAAAGGAACAACGAAAGTCACACCATGACAAAATCATATAAATCGTTAACCTAACAATTCAAATATGATAAATCGATCCAACCTAGATAAAACAATAATTAGGTCCAACCTGGACAAAACAGCAAATAGGTCCAACCTGGACAAAGCATCAACACAAATAAATCATACCTATTGTTAACCTAACAAGTAGAATATGATAAATCGATCCAACCTAGATAAAAGAATAATTAGGTCCAACCTGGACAAAATATATACCCAGGAGTCTTAAGTAACCTACTTAGATCCCTGAAGTACGATGGCAGACAAACTAGAGCTCTAACTGAATTGTAACCTGTCACCCGGCCAAGGTTCAATCTTACGATATAATATTGCCATGAGGATGCAACCTGCAACCCCGGATCCTTAGGCCAACCTGACCCTCAGATCAAAACGTCAAATCAAATCAAAAGGAGAAATCACAACCTGTGACTCTCAAATTCTCAGACCACCGGTCGTCAGATCAAAACGTTAAATCAAATCAAAAGGAGAAATCACAACCTGTGACTCTCAAATCCTCAAACACTTTTCAAAACAATAGAAATACCATTTCCCATCATTTGTTTTCCAAAAGCCACAACCCAAAACAATAAAAGCATCATTTCATGCATATTGTTTTCATAAATCCACAAACCACCAAAACATATATATTTCAGGTAAACATATATCTATATATAGTCATCCGCGCAGGAATGCCTACCAATACATGAATACGTATGTATATATATACATCCCATAATATATATATATACACACACATAGTCATCTACTCAGAAATGCCACTAATACCATCTATAGTTTGCAGTTAACTAAATAACTCTCAAAACGATAAAGGTAAGCCCGTTCGTGAATGAACTTCGTGAGATTACTCACCTCAGAATCCCGCTGCGTCTTCAATATAGAACAAGGCAGCCAATCCACAAAATAGCCGTCCAAGGAGTACTACGTCACGTACCTAAGGAATTACAGCTCTGATTCAGTCAACGAATCACAAGGGATAACGTTCGAAACCCTAAATCGAACCAAAATTCCCAAGGTGACGCCAAATGAGGCAAAACCACATCCGAGACCTCCCAAAGTCCCCGGAATACGTCCACGATCGATGTGACCAAACCACATGTCGATCGGACGCTCAAATCCTCAAGGATCGAATAAATTGATCGGTATGAAACTGCAAAAATCATAACAATTCCATACGAACTCCAAAATTTACATATTATATATCGAAACGCTCGTATCAACGAGTAAAATATATATAATATCAAAAACAGTTCCTTAAGTGGTCGGAACACCGCCGGAACGCCACCACAGACGGTGGTGCATCGCCGCCGGCCAAAAACACATTATTTCACAAAACTCCCAACATCAAAGTTCTTCATCTAAGCATGCTTGTGAATTCTCATAACTAGCTCGAAGTCAGAAAACAAGCATAAGGGGTCGAAAACTACCTCACAAGCCGTGAACAATAATCCAATCCGAGTTGATCGAAGTTTCACGTGACTCGATCCAAACAACCACCAATGATCGATCGACGAGGCCGCTCTGAGTTCAACCAAGAAGACTTGAAGCCTTACCGACGTCGGAACAAGGAATTCCGACCGGGTCCGAAATCCACAAACTGAACTGCCTTGCAGCGCCGCCGTGGAGGAGAATCGGTGCTAGAGGACACCAGAGGGACGACCAGACGGAGGAGACGATCCTATCTGGAAAGTTTCGTCGCCGTAGACCGCCGCAGTTCGCCGGAAAAGTCGGGTCGGATCTACCGGGTCCGGGTTGGGTCAGTCGGATTATTTCGATACTGAAGGTAGCAGCCGAGAGAGAAGAGAGAGGAAGGAGCTGGTTTCCGAAAAAGGAAACAAATGAAAATAGTAAGTTTCCCCTTCGGGAAACTTCTATTTATACCAAAATAGAAATTCCTTCCAATGGCCATAACTTTCTCATACGAACTCCGATTCTCGCGTTCCACATGTCCACGAACTCGTATCGACGCGCTCTACAACTTTTGTGAAGGAAGTTTTCAAAGAATCCCAACGTATCCAAAGTCAACCTTGAACCCCCCCTAAAGTCATACTTTTCCAATAATTAATTCGTCCGAAACACTTCCGCTCCGTCCACGAGCCACGAAACCGTCCAACAACCATAAATTAGATTCCGGAAATTCCTTGAAAAATGATTACGAATTTCTGAGGCATCACAGTATATGAATTCACATAATTAATATTTTCATCTGAAACTATTAGGAGAGATCGTGTGGCCTTAACATTATTAAAGACATAGTTTTTGCACAAAGCTTGGTATTGCAATAGTAATTTGATGTAAGTAGGTTGATCAGAGCAACTTGTATTGTAGCTAGAATTTAGCAATGACTTATAGCATGGCAGCAACAATGGATGGCTTTAAGGCACCATCGATTAGGGTTGCAGAAATTTAGTTGACAAAGACAACTTCGTCCTTGCAATATATAAATTGCAGGTAACTATAAACACCGCAGTAAATAAGAACTTGGCCTTAGAATTAGTTAGAAAACTGATAATTTAGCCTGCATTAATACATGGCTTTGTATTAATGGCTATACAACAACATCTTGTGTTTAAGCATGAGAAAGGTATTAGTGTTTTATCGGAATTTTTGAACTAGGTCTCTTTATAGAGATATATTGGTAGTGGCCTGTTGCTTCTGCACAGTAAGATATGGATTTACGGCAATGAATGTGTAGCAGCATCTTGTATATACGAAAAATGAGCTTGAGAAAGGAATTGGTGCTTTCTTAATACGAATTTTGATACTGTAGTTTGGAAAATTATCCATTAGGAGAGCTAGAGATGACAAGGAGGTACATAGTACTAATGGATATGATTTATAAGCTAAAAGGTATGGCTGAGGATCATTAAGGCTCAAAGGATATGAGACTTATGTTTGCTTGATGCTTGAAGCTTAAGAAAATGAGTTATGACATGTTGGCTCTTATTGTGATTGAAAACACTTCACCGGTGTTATTATGAAGATCATAATTGCTGTAGTGGTGAAATAAGACAAGTGTTAGGGTTGATTGAAGTTATTGTAGGAATTGACTAAGATTGTTGTGTTTGTTTAGTCCTTCTATGAAAGCAAGGTTGCATTGTTATGATAGCGCTAAAAATGATTCTCATGCTAGCTATAGAGAAGGGAGAAATATGACTCTTATCTTGCTCATACTAAAATGATTTGCTTGATGTATGAGTGGCTTGCATCTTTTTTTCTTTTTATAAGCATGTTTGGTTGATATGAAACAAGGTAATGGGTCATAACATGAGTCATATGAGATTAGCAAATCAACATGTAGCTAATCATATAGTTACTGCAGTACATAACACAAGCTTGAACTAAGTCCTCAAGACTGGGTGTAAACTATGCCTGTTATTGATTTCACACCTCAGCTTTCGAAGACAATTACACCGTTTTGGCATACACTTTAGCATAGGTAAAGAGACAATCAAACATGGAATATTTATCATTTTTCCAAAATTACATCTGCGTAGATAAGTTTCTCAAGCTTGTCTACATGCCAAATAGTTGAAATAAATGACCAACTACTGTAGTGTTTTCTGATCACAGTAAAACGTTATCTTGGAGAATCATCAAGCGTACAAACTTCATTTATAGACTAAAACTGCATCTACATGGAGTATAACATAGCAACAAGAGAAGCTAGTTTTTTTTTTAAATCTAATTATGCTGAACATTAGCCCAAACTTGTCTGCATCAACTTTTCAATTGAAAGATAAAAAACCGTAGTGCTATGTCACCACAATAAATGTTTTGTCATTGCATAGGTCATGAGAATGGATATTATCTTAAAAGCTGAACTAGATGGTGATTAAGATTTAACTAAAGTAGTAAGAATGGAACAAATACTTTTGACTGGAGAAAAGGTGTAACAAAGGCTTTTTACTGGAGAAAAAGTGTAACAAAGACATTTTACTAGAGAAAATGTATAACAAAGGGTTTTTACAAGAGAGAAGGTGAATCAAAAGTTTTGCAACCCTTTGATATGGTAAAACAAATATTTCTGTCTATGCAGGGGAATATTTTGTTCATGGTTGTAAAGGAGTCTTTGCCATTGGCTAATGAAGGCAAAGACCCAATACCCAATTATCTTCTCCATAATTCCATCAACTTTAAGCCCAAAATATCCAAATTCTCTATCTTCATCAAGTTAACTTAATCCAAAATTGTAGATCAATCTCGCCGATATGTTCATACCTCCATCAATTCTTTGTTTCTTTGGTTTGAATTGCCGTTTTGTTTATTGGGTTTGGCAAAATAGCCAAATTACCTCATGACTTATATCATGATTGTCTATTTATCCCCTGATATTTTAATTTTGATTATTTACACCCTCATTTTACTAATTGTTGCCGATTTAGTCCCTACAGTTAACTTTTAGACATTTCATCTAATTTTGCATGTGAGGAGTATTTTCGTCTTTTCAATTGTCTATCGAAAAAAATTAAACTAACTAACAATCAATGTCAGATTTTAGGAGAGAGGGATATGGGGAGAGACGAAATCTGTCACCAATTAACAATCCTTCATTAATATGTGAGAGCTTTATTAGTCTCTTACCTTGAGCTAATATGTGCCCAAATTATATCCTATTCCAAAAATACCGCGACTTTCTCTCCCCTCTCTCTCTCACTCTACTAGGGTTAGGGTTTTGAGTTTTTTGAGTTGTGCGGCGTCCCACTTTATGGCTGCGGCTATTGCTTCCATGACGGCCAGGCTAGAGACCAAATTGTCGCTCAGAGAGGGTGAGGAACCAGTGGACTTGGGAAACCTTAGGGTTCCGGGGAAGGAGTTTCTTGCTCATCGCTTCCACTTGGTGGGGAAACTCAACACTTGTAGGGTGGTGGTTTTGGATTCATTCCGGAGTGTGGTGCGGTCAATGTGGCGACTGACGGGGACCGTGGAGGTCCAACCACAGGGGGATCGATTTCTGTTCACATTCACTCATGAACGTGAAGTTGCGCGGGTGAAGAAGGGTGGCCCGTGGGGATTTCAAAGTGCTATGATTCTGCTGAATGATTACGATGGCTTTTCGGAGATTGCTGAGGTAAAGCTTGATTTTGTTTGGATCTGGGTTGGGCTTCACGATCTTCCATCGGGTATCTTGACGGAACCCATTGTCCGGCTGGTGGGAGGGACGATCAAAGGGGTTTTGGAGGTGGATCGTTTGGCTCTTAGGCTTGGTGATGCTCTGGTCCGGATTACTCTGGCCATCAATGACTCGGTGCGTTTGGATCATAGAGTTCGGGTTTCGCCCACCGACGTCCTCACTTTGCAGTTTCAGTATGAGCGGCTTTTGGGGCAGTGCAGGTTGTGTGCCTCCTTGAATCATGGAGGACAGAGGTGTCCGAGGGAGGATGAGTCGGAGAGCGACACTGTGGTGGAGGAGGGTTTGTAGCAGGTACCGAGGCTGGCTCTCCCAGCCTTCGTGTTTAGGGCTAATACCCAGCCCTATCCTTCCTTGCTTTTGACCTTCAAGGTTCCTAACTTACTGAAGAAGAAACAAGTGTAGATACGATCTCTTCCGGAGTTAGAATCTTCGCCTGCGATTGAAGGCATTTCTGCTCCTGTCCCAGTGGTAGGGATGCGCCATCCTGGGAAGGAAGAGGATGTGGATGACGATAAAAGAGCTAAACATAGTTTAGCTCTGGTTCCAGCCACTCTGCAACCGAAAAACCTAGGTCTGGAATTCTCCTTTGAAGGTTTGGTGGAGGTGAATGTGACGTCGCCTCCCAAGGTTTACAAGAAGAAGGGCAGGCCTCGAGGATATAGAAACAAGGTTAAGTCGGCGGTGTCTGTGTGTGGTGGCTCCGGGTCTATGGTATCCGCTGAGGATGGTCTTGGCAGTGTGCATGGTAGGCTTGAGGGAGCAGCTGCTTTGCTTGCTTCCCGGGCAGATTAGGAGATGTTCCCCTATGTCTACTAGGGTGTGATGGAGCTTGTTTGATTTGGGCGGCGTACACCAGAAGGGTCTTAGGCGTCAACTGAATCAAGGAGGTGTCACACTTTGGAAGCTTTAGGGCTCTTGTTCTTTAGTTTTTGTTGCTTTTACTGGTAGTTCTTTGTTTTTGAACTTTAGTTTTTTGGAGTTCATTTTGGTTGTTAAGTTCTTTGATGAGCTTACATTGTAATATGAAGGGTGTCTGTACCCTTTATGCTTGACCGAGTGAGGTCGTTATGATTTTCATCAATGGATTAGTCTTCCGTTGCCCTAAAAAAAAAAAAGTGCCTAAATTATGTTGGACAGTAAATATTATCCTCCATTGACGAGAGAAATGAACTCAGAAAGCCCACAAGTCTTTAAGTGCGATGGAAATATGATGCATGTTAGATCATAAACACAATTTCTCAAACCATTGTTCCCCTGCAACCAAGTGAGAGTAGTGGGTAAGATGTAATTCGATTTCTACTCAACCACAAGAATGGTTGAGACTAATTATGGAGTCAGAGATATGAACAAACGACACCTGGTCTATAAAGTGGATTATTTGTTCTAATCATTTTCCAGATTTTAACTTAATTAAACAACTAAGCAAAGATCACACCCACATACATAATGCTGGCTTTGCCAAATTCATTGGCTCCAACAAGTGAAGAAGTCCCACATCGAAGAGATCTTAAACATCGAGAAGAGAAGAGAGCAGAGAGGATTAAAAAAATAGTAAAAATGGACCACTGCCATTAGGTCTTCTGTACTCATATCCTTGTACTTTTGGTCAGAGCAAATCTCTCTCTCTGACATGGTCTCTCTCGCCCGATCCAGATGCCAGAATGCTCATGTATTGACTGCGCCCTTTCATTAGTGGGTTCATTGATCAGTGACATGTCTCTCTCCAGATCCCTCTCTCCTAAAATCTGACATTGATTGTTGGTTTGAATTTTTTTTGTCGCTAGACAATTGGAAAGACAAAAATATTCCTTACATGCTAACCAAGCTAACAGAGAAATTAGATGAAAAGTCCAAAAATTAACGGCAAAGGGTAAATTGGAAATAATTGAAAAAGTAAGGGTGTAAATAATCAAAATTAAAATGTCAGGGGGTAATTTGACTATTTTGCCTTTGGGTTTTTGGTGTGGCATGGATATAGTATGAGAGAGATAGTTTTGTGATCAGGAGGGTAAGAAGGGAAAAAAGAAAACACTTATTGCCAAAGAAAAAAAGAAAAAATTGAGAAAATGAAAAGACAAAATTACCTATGAAATTGCTTACTTGGCAACAGAGTCAACGCTGCCATAAAGAAGGCATGAAAAATTGAAAATTGTGTCAAGTTTAAATGTTAAGATAATAATGTGATAGTTTTTAAATGTATTTCAGTATTTATATCAAAATGTACTTTTTTTTTGAAACTGTTCGTAAAATTTTCTCTTCTCGAAAATCAAAATTGGTTTGACCAAAACGTGTATAATTTTAATTTTATTTTTATTTTCTAGATTGGGTAACATTTAACGGTTAACGATTTTACCACAGAAGAAAATTGACCAAAAAAAAGGCCAGAAAAGGGAAAGAAGGAAGATGTGCGCATATACCCGCCTGACCTTCATCTCTCCCGCACTGATTCCTCCCCGTTTTTGATCTCAGCTCCTCCCCCAAATCCTCCTTCTCTAATTCCACTCCATTTCATCTCTATCCCCTTCAATTTCTCCTCAATTCATTCAAAAACCCCCAATTTCAATTTCCTCTGCTTACTTAGGGCTCTCTTAATTCCTCTTCGATTGTTTCCGTCTCTCAACCGCGTCTTGGTCGCTGGCAACGGACAGGTAAAATGCTGATTATCACTAGCTGATTGTGGGGGATTTTGAAATTTCTGAGCTCACGGGGTTTTGGGCGTAGCTAGATTTTTTGTTGTGATTTTGAATTCTTGATTTGAATGGTGTAGAAGCTTAGAGTTTGTATTGGGTGAAAGTTCTGGAAATTGAGCTGACCACTTTTGCTTCTGGGTTTTGTTTCTAACTATTCATGTTTTACTGTTGAAGAAGTTGCTGTAAGGTTAGATGTGCAGGGAGACAATCCTTCTGTTTGGATAATCAAACAGCTATGCTGTAAATTTAGATTGCAAACTGACCCAACTAGGCCAACGAGTTGAGCTTGATTTCGTGGTTTTCGTGAGGGGAGGTTTGGGTATAGGTAGCGGTAATATATGCTTTTGAGAGGGTAGTATCGTTTAATATTGTGGGCTTAGTTTTAGTGGTTATTATAGTTAACTGCAGTATATTTTGTTTTGCCGATAGGTATTTGGTAGGAGGGGAAAGCTTACGGTTTATGTTGTTCCATGATGTGAAAACAGGTAGAAAGGAATTCCAATTGATTTTGGACAGGTTCAGAAATTGCTCAACTAGGGATTGAGAAACTAATGTTAAGCCCTGGGAGCAATGTAAGACGGGGTAATGCAGCACAATCATCAGCAATGCCTCCTTTGCCCCAGTGTTTGCCGTTGGAGCCCATTATGTTAGGTAATCAAAAAAGTACACGGTCGGGAGAGCTTAGAAGAGTTCTCGGATTTCCTCTTGGGAGTACATCGGAGGACCATTCTTTTGGAGTTTCCAATCCTAAGCCTCCGCCTTCCGTGGCAACAGAGGAGCTAAAGAACTTCAAAGAAAGCGTGCAAGATGCCTCTAGGAAGTCCAAGTACAGTACATTCCCTATACTACCTCTTGCTATGATAAGTTTTACACAATAGAATCACACATCACTAGCGGTGGTCTTAATGTCTCAAAAGTATTGTTATTGATGGCCTTGTGAATCATAATGTTTGAATCCTCATATCATTAGAATGAGTGATCAACATACGCCTTTCTTTTCCTCAAAGCAATTTTTTTTTCGGGTTAGAGTGACTGGTGACTCTTGTAAGGATTGGTGCTTTTATTTCAGAAATTGTCCACATAAGATGTAGGCTTAAAACATGGTCCACATAATCTTCTCCTAATGGAGCACACACTATAATTTGTGTTTCATATATTAACGTGGTTTCTGTTTACCAGGGACAGAGCAAAAATGCTGCGGGATTCCATATTCAAATTGGATAAGTATAGAGATGCTTTGAGCTCAAAGAAGCGACAGCGGAGTGATCTTTCATCAAGTGAGAGGTCAAATGGAGTAAGCTTAGTGAAACCGGGAAGTCATAAAAATCCTCACGGAATTATGACTCAAAGGCTAGAAGACAGAGCCAAGGGTGTTGGGCTTAGTAAACGCATTCGTACGTCGGTGGCTGATGTGCAGGTTTGTATTTAAAAGTAACTTTGAATTTTGCTATTGAAAAATACAACTTATCCAATTGTGTAGCAAATATAAATTGAAACGACACTGAATGAAGAAGACTTACTTCTTACATTTTGTTTTCTTAATAACTATTTGATTAAGGTTACTTATCTTTAGAATCCTTATGTAATAAAAATAATCCTGCTTTAGTCTTTATAGAAGGAAAAGAGAACAAACAAATACACAAATAGAGAAGTTTCCGTTCCTGTCTACTTCTTGGACCAGAAGCTGATTACTAAATTGATTGGAGACTCATGCATTTACAGTTGTTAGCAGCTTTCATTTCATTAACTATGATTTATGCCTTTGAGGTGATGACTACATTGCTTCTTCCTTATCAACTCTTTAAGATATAAACACTTTCTAAATTCTACCAGGCAGAAGCTAGGTCAGCTTCCACCTCAAGGCAGAAGGTGGTCACAGACAAGGACGAAAACATGCTTCAGGCTGTTAGTGGGTCTTCTGTTCGGATTGAAGAAAAGACCCATGGATTGCTTTCTGGAGGTGAAGTGTTGGATCAAAAAACAAAAAAGAAACGTTCTGTGGGAGCAGTGAGCAATAGGGTTATGGGTGGTGAACAGGATGTAACAAGAGCTACTCACCCAAAGCTGAGTGGTGATTCTAAGTTACGGTCTTGTGATTCTAATATATTCAGGTATCATGTATATCTATCAAATTATCTGTAAATTCCACCTGAGGTTCACAATATCGTACTGTACATCAGACCTCTACCATGAGTATTTCTTGAGAATAGAGATACTTCTACTTTATCTTGCAGTTGTTGTATATGATCATATCAACACTTACTATAGAAGAGTAAAGGGAGGACAAAAGAACTGTTTGTAATGTAAAGATTTTCATTTTTTGCAGATTAAAATCCTCTCCTGGAGTTAGTGGAAACAACAAGTCGGACGGTTCTGTAGAGTCTAATAATTTTAGTACCTCTACAGTACTCAAGAATGAGCCAGAAAGTGCTGTTACAAAAGACCGTTCAGCTGTACTAGAGCCGAAGATTGTTCTGAAAGCAAACCATAAGTATGAATTTTATTATGATATTATCTTATTCATACATTCATTTGGACGGTGTCCAGTAAAATTGTGAGCCAGTAAAAACTTGTTTGATTAAAGACCAGTTTTGAGGCTGGTAATGTTGGCTTTAAGTTGTTAATACGAGGTTATTGATTTGTTCATGGCTCTGTACATCAGGATAAAGGTTCAAGAGGATAATGTCGCAGGCTCTCCTAGTACTCTGATTAAAGGAAAGGTCTCTAGGGCACCTCGAACAGGTTCCAACATAAGTGTAGACTCAACTACTGTTCCCCCTTCATCTGGAGTTCTTCAGGCTTGGGAGCAGCATACTGGTCAAAACAAAATCCAAGCGGCAACTGGGATTAATAATCAGAAGCACGCAATGCCTAACGGTTCTTCTATAGCTATGGCCCAGTGGGTTGGTCAGAGAACACATAAAACCTCCCGCACAAGGAGGACAAATCTAGTCTCTCCTGTATCAAACAATGGTGAGGCTCAGATTTGCAATCAAGGCGTTGCAACTTCTGATTTTCATGCTAGAACTTCTTCTGCTGGGACCAATGGAGCACAACTAGCCAGCAGTTTAGATAATCATACCCCCAAATGTAAAAAAGAACTTCAGAATGCTTCATCTCCATATGGGTTAACTGGAAGTGAAGAACTGGGAGCTGGTGAAAACAAGTGGAAAGATAAGGGGACGAACAGCAGTGACATTGCCTTAGCTACAGATCAAAAGGCTGGGGCATATTTATCACCCATCAAGAGGAATAAATTACTAAATAATGAATCAGGAGATGGTGTGCGACGACAAGGAAGAAGTGGAAGGGGTCCGACTCCATTGTTGACAAGGCCTGGCATTCCTCCGATGAGGGTGAAATCAGAGAACTTACCAACTAAAAAGCATCTTGAAGACATGAAACCTGTGGCTGATAACAATAAAAGGTGTGTCTAAACTTTTCTGTATTTGTCCTAAGGTCTTGCTTTAATGAATTTAGTACAAATATTGACCGAGTCTCTTTATAATTTATGGAATTTAGTAAAACAGGTCGTCCACCTCCGAAAAAGCAGAAAGATCGCAAAGCCCTAGCTCGTGTTCAGTCAATAAGTTCATCAGATTTCACAGGTAATGTATCAGATTTCACAGGTAATGTTGAAATAATGTATGTAGTTTCAGCTATGTTGATTTTCAAATTTCTATTGTCATCTACACATTCAATGTATTTATATCTGTTGATCTGTGATTGCAAATGTTAAACGATTAAAATCAGTATTCCTACTGCATGGACAACACTGGGTTTGCCCATATGTTCTTGATAGTCGACTGTACATTTTGATGTGACTAGCAATTTCATGTAGTTAGAGGCATACATGCAACAGATTCTCTGTCTTCCCTCTCTCTTATTGAGAAGAGAGGAGAAAGAAAACCACGGTGTATAGTGTTAAAATACCTGTTCACTTGCTTCTCGTGATATATACGTTGTATATCTTCAGGATGAAGTCTATTGTTTCTCCTATTGATAATGAGTTGACAGTATCCATTTGTTTGTCATTTGCAGTGTTTGTTTAACCTGTTCTGTCTGAAATACTTTGCGGACAACTGTATTAATAGACCTTGGCTATGTTACCTTTTAATATGTATTCAAATGTCCTTTTCAGGTGAATCTGATGATGATCATGAAGAACTGTATTTGGCTGCCAGTTCTGCTCGCGATGCTAGTAGTATGCATTTTATTTTTTAAATACACGCACAAACACGGACACACAGTTCAAATGTTCGCTGCAAAAGCAGCACATATTTTTGGTAGATATCCATACCTATCACTAACATCGTAGCTGGTTTTGGTAGGCCTTGCATGCTCTGGTCCATTTTGGAAGAAAATGGAATCCATTTTTGGTTCTCTCAGCTCAGAGGACATGTCCTACTTGAAGCGGCAGGTAATGAATGGGATACCCTGATGCATTTAAAATTATATAAAATCTTGTTTTGGACACTTAAATATTGCTTTTTTCATTTTCGATATTGGACAGCTGAGTCTGGCTGAGGAGCTTGATGAGAGTTTGTCTTGGATTCTTGGAGATGAAACTAATGTTTCGGTATACAACTAGCCATTATTCTTTAAACTCTGTGTTTTGTTTACTTTGAGACTTCAAGTTTAGTGTTCAACTGAATACAATAGGAAATAATTTCAACTCTTTCATGAATATTGACTAGTTGTGAACTTATCATTTAGGCTGCTCTTAGGCATAGAGAATTGCCTAATTGTTCAGGGGAAAGACAAGGGAATAGTTTTAATCAAGATTCATCGAAGACTGAATCTTTGTGTGATAAATTTGGCATGAGAAGGTTGGAAAAGGTTACTCCACTATACCAGAGAGTTCTTTCTGCTCTGATTCAAGAAGACGAAAGTGAAGAACTGTACAACCACAGAGAAGGCAAAAGTATGCACCTACAGTATGCGAGTGATGATTCTCATTGTGGTTCATGTAACCTGAGCGACGTTGGGCCCAAAGATTGGGACAGAATAGAATCAGAAGTTGAGTCGAAAGTGGACATTCAGAATCAGAAAAGTTGCTTGTTGGACAGACTTTCTTTTGATAGAAGTGCTGGAACTAATACATTTAGGAATAGAAATCGAGATCAGTGGCACGGAGATGACGAATTTTCTCATTCTGATGCGGGGCATACTTATGAAATATGTCCTGGTCAACTGCAACCTAGGGATGCAAGTACTCCAAGCTTTCCAACTTCTGATTGCCAGTATCAGTCGATGTGCCTGGATGATAGGCTTCTTCTGGAGCTGCAGAGTATCGGTTTATATCCAGAGACACCGGTAAGATCTATTTTGCGCATGGATCCAATTTAGAAGTTTCCTGACAAGTCTTGTGTCTTTATTGCTCTGGATTATTATCTATGGTTCTCACCTTCATCACCTTAATTGACCATTGTTGCAGCCTGATCTAACAAGTGGAGAAGAAGTTATTAATCAAGATATAATGGAACTGGAGCAAGGCCTACATCAACAGGTTATATTTCTCAGATAGTCCTGTTTATGTAGGCTATATGAATCACGATGCCTATTCAGAATTTTACAGTGAATATACACTGTTTATCCACTCTAAATTCCTTGGTTTCCAATTTGAATTTTTTCTTTCTTTATAAATTACTTTGTTTCCCTGTTTCTCATTTTTTACATATCTTCATAACTAATAGATTGGGCGGAAGAAGAAAAGCTTAGCGAAAATTGATAAAACTATTCAGAAAGAAACATCTGCAGAAAAAGGGTATGTTTCACATCTTTGGGTTTATTTACTGATTGTACTATTTAACTTTTTCTCTCTTTTGTTGTTGTTCATTCATGAAGCTTTAAGTTAATGTGTTTGCATATACAGGAGAATTGAACTAGTTGCAATGGACCAGCTTATTGCAATGGCTTACAGAAAACGAATGGTAATTTGTTTCTTCCTGCTTTTCATAATTTATGCTCGTTAATTTCTAAATGTCCATCCGTCTTCTTGATCCAGATATATTATGGGAACCTAATGGGTCTTGAACACACATGTTACAAGCAAATATCTGCTATAGGAGTAGCTCTAGTGTGATTAACTTTGCTATCAAGAATTCATTCTGTCAGTTAATTTATCCTGGACAGGGTGGTGCTATTCGCATCCACTTTCTTATGTCCCCGCCCCTGGTTACTTTTAGGCCTCGTTTGGTTCACGGAAGGGAAATCAATTCCCTTGTGGGGGAAGGGAAACTAAAGTTCCTATCAGGTTTCCTTTCCTCTGTTTGGTAAAGTAGGGAAAGTATTCAGGAAAGGGGAAATCCGGTGTTTGGTTGGTGCAGGAAAGGAAAGTAAAAATGTATCAATGTTTCAAAAATACCCTTGTATTTTAAAATAAAAACATCATAAAAATTTAAAAGTACACCAATTTTTTATGCAAGAGAGGGTATTGTTGTCTAAAACTTTTGTAATAAATGCTGGGAAATAGGAAGGGAAAATCAATCCCATGGGGTCTAAGTGGAATGATTTTCCCCCCTACTTTCCCCCTGTCAGGAAAGTATTTCCGGAGTTTGTGGTTACCAAACAAAGGATAGTAATGCATTCCTTTCCTGAGTCCTCGATTCTGTGAACCAAACGAGGCCTTAGAGTTCCTAGGACCCAGGAGTCGGGACAATATGGCATTATTTCCACCACTTTCCTTTTTCTGACCCCGTTATACTTTATTACGAATTCATCCATGTACAAATTTATTGTAAAGGATTACTTTAGGTACCTAAACAATGTAAAGGAAGTATGAAACAAAAAAAATTAAAAAATTAAAAAAAATAAAGTGTGAACAGTGCCATTGCTCGTTGCAATGATCAGGTAGAAGGTGGCAAAATCCCTAGGAGATTGGCGTTGAAACCTCGATATTTTAATGATGAGTGATAAGCTACTGAACAATTTCTGTTGCTTTCTTTTTTCAGGCATGCCGTGGGTATAATGGTTCAAAAAGTGCTGTCCGTAAGGTTTCAAAACATGTTGCATTGGCTTTTCTCAAGCGCACACTTGCTAGATGTCGAAAACTTGAAGAGAGGGGCATTAGTTGCTTTAGTGATCCTGCTCTGCAGAATGTTATCTTCTCTTCACCTACATGCAACAATGTTGGAAAATCTGTTGACTGTGTTGGCTCCGGAACTGCTAGTAATACATGCAACGATGCGCATCAAACCGAAGTCAGAGGATCAGGTATGTTGAATTAGACTTCATTTTATGGTGTCAATGGATGCCTTTTTATTTATAGGCAGGCATCAAATATTCTTTTCTTTTCCCACTCATTTTTGAGTTTGAAATTTCTCTCAGCTGTTCTTATTACTTACAATATGGGATTTATTCTTCTATTTCATCTATAGGTGCGGTTTCCAGCGGGTTTGGTAGATATGATTCCCATAGTGATAATCTTTACAAGGGTTCATCAGAGGCTCTTCATGTTATCGTTGACTCATCTGCACAAGATTCTTCCAAGCTGGGATCCATGAACTTGAATAAAGACAAGGGCAAGAAGAGGGAAGTGCTGCTTAGTGATATTCTTGGAAGTGCTTCCTCAAGGATAACTTCAACCGTTGACAGCATGAATGAAGTAAAGGAAAAGAGAACCGAGAGAGATAAGGACCAAAGTAGAGATAATTTGAGAACCAATGCTCAGGGCGGAGCTGGTGGTTCATCTCTGGACAGCTCCCGAGGTGAACGCAGAATAACAGGGAAGCCCCAACAAAACAACAATACTCACTTACCAAGCCACCCAGTGCCGAATGCGAGTAATAGAAAAGGTGGGGTAGGGCCAGCATTACCTGGTAATACTCCCGTGCATTCATCTAAAGAACCAGAGGACCCCGTGGATTATGGAAATATGCAGCTAGATGAACTAAATTCGATGGAAGAGCTAGGCCCCTCTCTTGAAATTAATGAAAATCAAGATCTCGGTTCATGGCTAAACTTTGATGACGATGGCTTGCAAGACCATGACTGCATTGGTCTTGAAATACCAATGGATGATCTCACAGGCTTGAGTATGCTTATCTGAGATGGTACTATATATCACCCCATTGCCTGTGGTTGCAGACAATGATATAACTTCCATATCAGGCTTTGCGCACACTGATGATCTAATTTTGTTGCTGCATTTGTCCAAAGTGATTAGTCCCCACTTGTCAAGATTTCTGGTCATATGTAGTAGCTTCTGCTGTAGATAATGAGTCAATAGGGTAATTGTTAGATTGAAATTGCAATGGAAGGCAGTTATTGTTACATGACCTGAGATAGTCCAAGTTTGAAATCTAGAGTATACCCAAGGTTTTGAACATCTCCAAAATTGCTGAAACTATTGTAATTTTTTACCGTACCGATATTTAGCAAACTTCCAGAATTTGTGTGAAGTTAGTTTGTTTACAAAGTAACACAATTAAAATTCTTTAATTTTATTTAGAGAATTTATTGAAGTCGTTCCTCAGCGAGGTTCTTGATCCCTAGTGTTTAGAGGTTTCACTCAATTTTAAGCAAATTTTTACGTTGTCAAATTTTAAACCAACAACTATGATATCGTACTTGCTCCCAAGTTCGATGTACTCCAGTTCACTCCAGATGCTGCACAATACCACACAAAAGTACGGCACAGCCATCAAAAGCAAACTAGCAGAGCGCAACACCATACTGTAGTCACTGCTGCTGGTGCCTATAGTCATAGAGTCGCTGCTTCTGGTGCCTTTGCCCTTCTTTAAAGAGGATCCGATGTCTTCCCTTAATGCCCTTGCTTGGACACTATGAAGGCCCCTGATCATTTTTGAGTCGGCTGGGGTGTTTCCTCTGTTCAGGCAGTCATAAGTTATGTGGTTGTAAACACCACAAATAGCACAGGGCTGCTCCACGACTGTGTCTACTTTCTGGGAATCGATCTGTTTGCAGCTCCAAGTGGCTGTTAACACTACAAAGAAACGGAAAGAAACATCTCAAGGCCAACTTAGTAGGCACAGCTGAAGTTTATTTTCTAATCAAAAACATATGTATAGAGTTATAAAACACTAAGACAATTACATGCGCATATATACACTCCGGCAACTAATTCCAGCACAAGAGGTAAGCTATAAAGAACATACATGTAATACTGTTCGAGTCAGAATATCTAGCTTACCTAATATATGTTCCTTTTAGTTTCCATTGCCCCATTCAAAGTACAGCAAAGAGAAAAAGCACTGCTTCAAGTTCAATCTTAGTAATGGTAAGCTTATTAACCATTTAAATTTGTTCAAGTATAGCTTGATTCGTTCAAATAGCAGAGCCATGCTACCGGCTTGAAATACTCTCCAGGAACAAAGAAGAAATGATTTAGTAGCAAACTAGCAATTAAACTCGGGGGATAGTACATCGTAGATTGCCAACACTGAGAGAGAAACTTTAGAACAATGACCAAAATTCTGTTGAGAATGATATTCATTAACAAAATAGGCAACGAACTAAAAAATAAATTTCTAAACATATTCTATCAAAATATCTCTTAAAACTATTTTCAGATCAAACAAAAATAAGAACATGTTACCACACAAAGGATATTATTCTACTACCTATTTCAAAAGCAAACATTTCCAATAGAAAAAAGACGTACAATGTCATACACAAACCTAATTTTAACAAACAAACACTTATATCTTTTCCTCTCTCAAAACCCTCGGAGTTGGAGCTCTCCCAAGTGAACTGATCTTTCTCTAAAACCCTAAAACAAAACTGAAAATCATACCATAATTATGATTGGACTTGGCTGTAGCCAGGGCTGGCCCTGAGATTTCTCAGGCTCTAGGCGAACAAAATAAATGGGGCTCCTGACCTTCATGTATGTCCTTAAGATTTTTCTTTTCCTTTCAAAAACTGTAATATAACAATATACGTAGGAGTCACAATGTAGTTTAACAAAATACTATAAATATAAATATGGAATTTAAGTAAATATGTAAATTGTTACTAACTAATTGCAGTTGGTGTGATGTGAATGATAATCAAATTACCTAAATCCTAAATTACCTCTATGGAGAATAAAATACTTGACATTAATTGAGAGAGGCTTGAATAATAATTGAATGAGTTTCACCATAATCGCTCATTGAGAACATGACAGTTGCTTTGTTAAGGAAATATAAAATCATTTTTCTTTTGAACAATAAAATCATTCATTAACACCACATTAGAAAAACCTTTTGAAAAAAAAAAGGAAAAAAGAAGAAGAAGAAGAAGAACATAGGAAAAACCAAAGCCCACAACCTGAGACAGTAGATGGGACAAGCCCAATCAGAAACAACTGAAACCCACTACTAAACATTAATCTATTAAGCAAAGTTACTGAAGCCCAATACTGAATATAATCAATTTTTTTCTTTAACATATATATGAGAGTAAACTTAAATCTTGGGGCCCATGAAATTGGGGGGCCATAGGCACAGGCCTGCTGAGCCTATACCCAGGGCCGGCCCTGGCTGTAGCTTCTCCAATCTTCTGCAGCAGTAGTTCCTTTGGCATAAGGAAGTCTACGTACGTTATAGACGGTGGATTGCCAATGAGAGCTCTATCTGGTTTTCAATTGAGGAAGTTTTATTACATTGTGTGCTTGGTTGCTAAGAGAATTTATGAGTGAGAATTGACATGTACAGGCTAGGTTGCTTGCATTCAAAGCAAGCAAATTAATTTAGAGTAATGCCAGGTGAATCACATTTTTGCATACCATGCCACTTGCATCTCATCCCCTTATATGGCAGCCGATGTTCTAAATATGGCTGCTCTTTGTTAGCTCATACTTGAGAACTTACTGTAACTGGGATTTTGAGTCTCGTTGAGACCAATATTACTTCTAGTAATGTAGAAAGTATTTTTCATTGTGTTGATGATTACAATTGTATACATATATAGCAGTAATAAACTGCTGTTACAATGCAGGCATTAAACTATATTTACAGCTAGAATAAAAAACTGATAATCAATTATAGCTCAGTATGAAAACGGCCTATGAACAAATCAATGGAGAAGAATTAGATGACTTGATTTCAGGAGAAGATTTAGTCTCTCTAACACCCCCCCTCAAACTTGGCGGCTCTGGACGAACAAGTTTGCCTGAAAGGAGAAGATGACGTGACTTGTGAAGCAGTTTGGTGAGTAGATCAGTTGGCTAATCAACAGAAGGAATGAAGCAGACTCGATGACTGCCAAGAGCAACTTTTTCGCGAACATAATGATAATCAAGCTCGATATGCTTAGTTCGAGCATGAAACACAAGATTGGACGCCGTGTAGGTAGCACTAAAATTATCACAATGCAATAAGATGGGAAACTGAATGCAAGCACCAAGTTCATAGAGCAGATAACCCAACCAAGTAGTTTCAGCGCAGGCATGAGCAAGAGAATGATATTCCAACTCGGCACTCGAGCGGGCAATCGTGGGCTGCTCCTTGGAGCACCAAGAGATCAAATTTGAACCAAGATACACAAGAAAATCTGACGTAGACCAGCGGGAGTCAGGATAGCCTGCCCAATCCACATCAGAGTAGGCGGAGAGGTGCATTGGCTGATGCTGAGGAGCAAAGGATAAACCATGACCAAGTGTTCCTTTGACATAGCGAAGAATGCGCTTCACGGCCACAAGATGAGGAAGACGAGGTTGACTCATAAACTGAGAAACCGAGTTGACCGCAAAAGCTATATCCGGACGTGTAATCGTGAGGTACTGCAAAGCACCGACGAGTGTCCGGAAGTTTGTGGGATTATCAAGTAACGCACCATCAGTGGCAGTGAGCGCATCCTTGGCAGACATAGGGGTACTCATCGGCTTGGTAAGCAACATATCATGTTTAAAAAGGAGATCATGAGCATATTTGACCTGATTAAGGTGAAGCCCATGAGAGAAGGTGTGAACCTGCACACTAAGAAAGTAGTGTAGTGGCCCCAAATCTTTGATGTCAAAACCACGGGCAAGAGCATCAATGAAGCTTTGAAGAAGGCGATCATGGCTACCCGTGACCATAATGTCATCCACATACAACAAAAAATAAATAGTGTACGGACCATGAGCAAAAATGAATAAGGATGAGTCGGCCAAACTTTGGGTAAACCCAATAGACAACAGAAAGGATGTCATCCTCTGAAACCACGCTCGAGGAGCCTGTTTAGGGTTGGGAATTGGAGTGTGGCTTGTTGACTGTCGAAGGGAGTGGACATGATGGTGGGTGCAGGTGCAGATTTGGAGCCATCAATATAGCCCCAAAGATTATTGCCATTGAGGTATGGTTTGAGTTGACGAAGCCAAACCAAGTAGTTGGATTCGGTGAGTTTGAGGTGTTTGGAGAGGGATTAGAGGAAGGGGTGAGGGCAGCCATAGGATCGAGATGACAGAGGAGAAGGATCAAGGTGAGAACCTAAACTACTGATACCATGTAGAAAGTATTTTTCATTGTGTTGATGTTTACAATTGTACACATATATAGCAGTAATAAACTGCTGTTACAATGCAGGCATTAAACTATATTTACAGCTAGAATAAAAAACTGATAAGCAATTATAGCTCAGTTTGAAAACGGCCTATGAACAAATCAATGGAGAAGAATTAGATGACTTGATTTCAGGAGAAGATTTAGTCTCTCTAACAAGTAATTAAGAACAGATACAAGAATCAATTAGCATGCTAAGTATATGAACATCTCCTGAAGAATTTCATGATAACTTAAAAGATAGGTACTGGTAGAATACTATATTCTGCATGCATATATTTACTGACCTCATCAATTTTTATGTATGTACTTGAATACATTGGACAATCTTACATCAAAGAACCAACCGCGTTCTGAAAAATCTAAATTCTGAAGGACGTCTTGCTTAAGGCTTCTTGAAGGAGAGCTTGTATAATTTGAGTTTATGCTTAGTTTCATTTTTGGATTACAGATCAATTGTATGTTAGTAGTACGTTTTATTAATGTTGTAGTTAATCGATATTTAGTTTGTTTATTTATTTATTTATTTTTTAGTAGAAAAGTCAATAGAAACTATAATACTACAACTGTGAATGTACCGTACATGAGTAAAAAAAATGTCTAATATATGAACAAAGAAGTAGCCAAGGATGACTTTTGAATGCCTCCTCAAAAGAGGTACGGTTTAGTTATGACAACCTAGTTGGATTCTCACACAGTCAACTTGGCTAACTTGACAAGCTCTTCTCTTCATGCTCGATTCATCTTCTCTTCTTTATATCTATATCGACCATATAGGCGCGTATTTTCTTTCTGTTAACTTTTTTTTTTTTAATCAAAGAGAGACTATTTCATTAAGAGCTACCTCAATGGAGGTGCCTGTGATCAAAGTTGAGTACATCAAGAATGCAGTCCGGCACAACATCAAGCCAGACTATATGTTGCATATATAGCTTCAAAGCCTATTGCTGCAAGCCTATGAGCTACCATATTAGTAGAACGTGGTGCATGGCATATCTTAACAGAGGGGATATTTGCAGCAGCTTGTTTGATGCCATCAATTAGTCCCCCATTAGCGAGTAGAGCATGATCCATGCATTGAACTTCTGCCACAGCTTCCATACAGTCGCTTTCGACTATTACCTGCTGAAGTTGTAGTGCGTTGACTAGATCAAGCCCCGCCCTGATGGCAAACAGCTCACACTGTTTTGGTGAAGCAGTATGTGCAATTGGACCAGAAAAAGCGGCAATGAACTTGCCGGTAGTGTCTCTAATTACACCTCCAATACCCCCTTTCGTCTGTTGTGGCAGAAATGCAGCATCCACATTGAGTTTAAAAGCCCCATTTACAGCAGGCTTCCAAGTGTGCTTCTGCTGTGCAGTAGTGCGTGTAGTGGTAGTAGCTCTAGCTTTTTGAAACTCCTCGAGCCATGCAAAGCTGCTTAGACAGATATCCGATGCAGTCTGCTTAGCACCATTCCAAAGACAACTGTTACGGTTTTTCCATAAGGCCCAGACTATCATCAGTAATTTTGCAAATATTTCAGGCTTGAGACTGGTGGCTCTTTCCAGCATCCAGTCCTTAAAGTGAAGTGGAGGAAATGTAGTGTCCTGTAAGTTAAAAGGGTGAGCCCTCAGAATCTCAGAAGCCACTGAGCATTTACAGAATATATGAGCTACATCTTCCGCAGGATGATTGCAAAGTAGGCACTGCGTAGGGCCCTCATACCCTTTGGTATAGAGTCGATCTCGAGTAGGCATGCAAGAGAAATATATCATACAGTTAATCGTGAAATGCCTATTAATGCATGAAGAGAACAATCTAACAATTAATAAAGATTAGTTTCAATTATTTCTTTACCAATCTTTTGTAACCAAGAAAGAATGAATCCAACTATTGTTAGAAAAGATTAATTTCAATTCTATTTTTTTTTTAATTTCTCATTCCATTCTTTCTTGGTTAGAAAATAGGGAAAATGTCCATTTACCCAAATTTGAGCAACACTAACTCCACTTACCCAAACATTTTATGAGATTGCCCACTTACCCAATAATTTACATATCTTTTGCCCTAATACCCAATTAAGTATTTTTTTAGGGGAGTGAAATTTGCACACCCATAATTGCAAATTGCACACCCTTTCATTTTTTTAATAATATTTCATCTCACATTTTTTTACACTTCCTAAAATGCCCTCAAGGTCAGATTTTTCTTCTTTTTTCTTTCTTTCTTTTTTCTTTCTTTCTTTTTGGGTTCTCTCTCTCTCTCTCTCTCTCTCTCTCTCTCTCTCTCTCTCTCTCTACGATCTGGTCATAACTCATGCCCTAGAGTGGCCGTCGCTCACTGTCGAGTGGCTGCCGAACCAGGAAGAGCAGCGGGGGAAGGACTACTCGGTGCAGAAGATGATATTAGGGACGCACACCTCGGAAAAGGAGCCCAATTAGCTTATGCTCGCGCAGGTACAGCTGCCGTTGGAGGACGCAGAGAACGATGCTTGTAATTACGATGATGATCGTGCGAAGGCTGGAGGTTTCGGCTGCGCTAATGGCAATAGTCATCGAAAGTTTTTGATGTAAAACTCTCCAGCATTATCAAATCGAATGGACTGAATGGGATGATCCAAGTAGTGAACCTGTAGCCATATGATCTGGACTAGGAGTTTATCATAAGCAGCATTATGAGTGGACGATAGCGCGACATGTGACCAGTGTGTCTGCGCATTAACCAACATCATAAAACATCTAAACAGTATGCAAGTTGGTTGAATCGGTCCACTGAATTCCCTTCGATTCTATGAGAACACTTCTGTCCTTGGCATAGGATGGTCTCAATCCTAGTTTAGCTAAAAGCAGGCTTTGCAGAATAAAATATGGGCTTTGGAATCAACCAATGGGGATTTTGGTTGAGCCACAAAGTCACAATTGACTTGAGAAGTGGAGAGAGGAGACAAATCACCATGTATGGCGTCAATGCCATCTCCACACCGTCAGTGGTGGACGGCGGTGGAGCCATGAGGCGCGGTGGCGGTCTGTTTCCCTCCTTGAATCGATATTTGATTCGTACTTCTCTTCATTCTAAAGAATTGATGTCTGTGTGAAGTGTTTAATATACCGATAATTATATCACGACTTGGGTGTCCCAAATGCTCATGCCAAAGCCTATATGTGTCGGTGTCCCAAATGTCATCTCTTATGACGTTGTTGGACTCAATTACTCGCATAGTGGTTACATATAACCCACTAGAGCGACACATAATTAAGCTTTTCTAATACTCGTTTTCGTCCGTAGTCATTAGAGGCAATAAAAAGGAACTCATGTCCAATCTCACTATGTGTTTCCACATGAAAACCATTGGCTCTAATATCTTTAAAATAATAAAGTTCGAATTAAGATATGTCCAAGACATGAAATCAAAGAAATTGATACTTTATTAATAATAGCCAACGATTACATCAAAGTTTATGACCAAAATCTAATCCAAAATAAAAATCAAACTTAGACAAATCGTAGTCACTCAATCCTTTCGGTAACTCCAATTTAGTTGTGACCAGGTAAGGTAAGTCGAGATTTTGGTGGAGCTATGCTCTCTTGTAAAATCAGTCTCTCAGTTCAGACCTTTCCTAGACATCACAATTAATTGGATGGGCCTAGTTGAGAAAGAGTTATAACTATTGTCATTTATTGATTTAAGGCAAAATGCCATTATATGAATTCTTGGAAATAGAAGACCATTTAATCAAAATCTGCGGCCTCAACAATGTTATTTCCGTCGCCAGATTTGAAGTCTGCAATAGTGACATGCATTGACGTCATTGTCATCTCTATTATCTCCTTCAGCTGTGAGATAAGCCTCATGCTTTCTCATATATTTATACACTACCACAAAAAGGCCATCAGACGACAGTGAATTTCTATTGTGTGATGACCAAGCTCACTGTGGTCTAAGTGAGTGTTGTGTGATTGAAAAATCAGACAACGGTGATTTCACCATTGTGTGATAATAGTTTGCTCAACAGAATACCTATTCTCATTGTGTGAATTCTGCGCAGACATGTGCCTAGCATGGTATATGCGGGGATGCCTCAGCACATTCAGACAACAGAAGAAGAAATTTTGCTGTTGTCTGAGATTCATAACACACAACATATATAATTCATTAATCTTTATTGTTTGAGATAAGCAACACACAACTAAAGTGAAATTATCTCCCTTGTCTATTGATTCACTCAGACAACAGAGATGATTTTATTTATGTTGTGTGTTATGAATCTCACACAATAGAATTTTATTTTCTTTTGTTGTTGGTTGTTAGTTCACAGAACAACTATATTTGGTTAGCTGTGGTATGAATATTGTAATCAAATTGGGTAACAACCACTGATTATTGTAGGAGAACCCTCAATTTTGAACTCTTTTACAATCACACAATACATTGTTTTGTATTGTGTTGTATAATATCAATGCTAGGTGAAATTGTACAAAATCTGCTAGAGATTATTACCAATGAACAATAATTTTATATTAATGCTAAAAGTAACTTTGATACATCAAACAAGCTCCAATCGATTCACCATATGCAACTTTATAAGCATTTAAACATTTCATTGAACTAGGCCTTCCAATTTCATAAGCTATACAAGATTGTGTTCGATCCTCATCCACAAGTAATGCTGCAATATACACTTTGTATAGTGTAGCTTATTTTTCACTTGCATTACAATGCTTAAACCAATGCTCTGAAGATCCACATCTATAGCATACCTCACTCTTTAATTGAGATGCACCATGTGCATTAGGACGTCCCCTAGGGACGTTGGTGGCAGGCTGGCAACACCACCACAGCCGACAAAGCCGGCTTTTCCTCTCCACACTGGCCAACATTGCCACGTGTCCGCACATCAATCTGGCGGTTTCCTTCCTTTGTATTGCGGTTGTATGGACTCACACGTCCATTTTGTTGTCCCTTAGCTTTAGAGTTCCGCTCTTTGCGCCCTCCTTTAGATGCGCTATTATAATTTGCCTCGTGAATGCTCTTAGTTCCAACGGGTCTTGAATTATAGTTTTTCACGAGTATATTGTCATGTTTCTCAACAACTGACATAGCAGTGATAAGATGATGAAACCTCATGATCCGTCTAGCATTGCACTCAAGCCTATATTGCTTTGCAACCATTAATGCTGAAATGGAGAAAGTTGAGAGGATTTTCTCAATTAATTCCTATTCTGTGAGCTCTACTCCAAGAATCACATTAGTAGTGAGGTGATTCTTGATGTAATTCACCCATCGGTGATAGCCAATGTCATTCGAATCTATTTTAATGAAGTTGACTTTTTGCAGGTTTGCATTCGACATTCAAAAACGAAGGAGAATAGATTAGTTTCAGAGTAAAAACTTCCACGACAACTAATATAAGATTTCCGAGCCTCTTTGCTACCAAGAAATCGATTTTCAAGAAGTTTGGATTAGATCGAAACAATGATGTTTATATGGTCAATTTTGATGCTTATGAACGCTCTTTGTTTGTAGTTTAGCGTGAACTCCCCACAGTTCCGTTTTAAGAATCGAACCCATGTTACAAGAAAGATGGGATGTAGAAGAAGGGAAGTTGCAAGTCCTTGAGAAAAAGAAAAAATTAAAATTAAATTACAGAAAGCAGGAACTTTAATTTAAAACTACTTGGTGCTTTTTTGATGCTTGATTTTCTAGTTCTTGTTTTCCTTGTAGCCTTGCGGTTTTCTTCCCAAAGCCTTGCCCAGAGATGGTGGCACGTAGGAGGTAGAGTAGGATTCTAGGGTTTCACGGTAAGAAGAGAGAAGAAGAGAGTTTTTGGCTTCTGATTCAGGGTTAGGGCTCGTGCTAATAACGTGTTTAAGGAAAACAGAATTGTAGAGAGAATTGGGAGAATAGTTGTGTATTTCATTGATAATAGGAGCCCTTATATATAGGGTGTACAAGTACATAATTTTTGAGTATAAGGAATCCTATTCTAATTAGAACTATGAATTTAGAACATTCTCTTTTATTACAACTATAAAAAGTAACAGAGATGTTCCCCTGGTCAGCAGCTGACCAGGGATTTTGTGCTCAACTACCGTCCGATTTCAATCGGACGGTTGACATGTATTTAAATTTTTCAGAGATGATACATGTCAACCGTCCGATTTTAATCGGACGGTAGTTGAGCACAAAATCCCTGGTCAGCAGCTGACCAGGGGAACGGGACCCTAAAAAGTAATCATAATTTAGTAAGACACACATAATCCTGACATCCTTCAACAATACCAAATATTTTGTCTCAGACAAACAGACAATTTATATCATGAACTATGAATGATTTAGCCCTACTACCGCTATGGCGCGCTCATCATATTTCTAGGAAAATATTGAAGTTCTCCCAAACAAACTCGCTGATAGCTCGACCTTGAAGTTTGTTGGCTTTAATTGCTATATGGGAAAACAAATTGATTGGTACGTACCAGTTGGCTGTAGATCACCAAAAATCTTTTTTGTTTTTTGTTTTTTTGTAGCGATTATTAGGGAAGAAGACATGCCAAACGAACGTAAAAATCGATCTCACTTTAGAACACGAGCATTACTTGAGGGTTGACAACTGCTAGGTTTTTGTGATGAACTCTTAATCGTTGACTTCGTGAGTAATGCTACACAATAATTCAAAGGAAGATAAAGAGCATGAAATGACTAATTACATCAGATTTCTGTTGGTTATAATTCATTTCTGATTTCCTAGATTGATACAAACTAGAATATCATTTTCCTTGATCAAGAAGATAAAGCTAATTACTTAATTATGTTGTAGTTTCCCATACATATACGTTAACCAAATCAATTATCATAGTTCATGAATGGGTTTGGTTAGTATTTTGTATTATTGTGTGTGTTTCTTACAGAAAACTCATTACGATAAATAGATATGCTTGTTTGATTATCAATAACTAAAACAGTTGACCACAAATCTGTATTATGATATATGTATTACTCAAATCACCATCTACCAACAATAAGTCAATACCATTAATTTTAGACGATAATGTTAATCAATTGGAAGCATTGGATTTGGTCTGCTAGCTACTACTTGTCCCTCTCGCTATATATGTTTAAATGAAGATCAGGTCGGCTTTAGCAATCGATCATGCTAGTCAATGCCAAAGAATAATCTCTTGTATAATCACAGATGATATTGTTTAAAATCAATACTCATATACAATACAAGTCCTTGTGAATGAAAATTGGTTTCTCTTCATCAATAGAAGCATTTGATAATGGAATGGTCAGCAGATCAACTGCTGAAATGCACGAAGATTTAATTTATATATATACTTTAAATAAAGTGTCTAAAAAGATTAGATGAGCACGCTTAACACCTCCTAAATCCATCATTAATGAGAAAAGAACTAAGCAAATCTATATTTAGTCAATGAGCAAGATTTTGAATATTCGCAGCTAATTCCAACGGGTTTATGGCTTAGTAACTAGATTTTGGGTATAAACTCAGACATCAGCTAATCGATTCTATGTCGATCCTATGAGTCTCGATGTAATTGTTGCATGAATTGTGGGGTTGGTTTGGATGATTGAGGTTTGCATGTTTTCTTTTCTGGCGTACACCAACTTCGATTCGATGATGTTGAGATGGACCATAATGATGTGTTTCACACACAACGCATGATTATCAAGTGCACCCCAAATTGGTTCGAAACATGTGTAATATATTCAATACTTTGCCTCCCACTTTCTTTTACTGAAAAGTAATGACGAATGCGGCATTAACCTTTGATAAAAAGACGTATGCTTTTGAGTAAAGGAAGATAGGGTTATTTGTAGCCTATGATAGTTGTGGGGATAATAAAGTTATACCGATAATGATTGATATTGCCTTAACCTAGCTTGATTGTCTGTTTATAATTTTATTCTATATCGATCGACGATCGTAATGGAACAAAAAGTAAAGTGACCAATTAAGAAACACATTAGAGAAAAGTATTATTAGTTTATAACTAGAAAACCTACTAATCAATGCAACATATGGAATAATTTAATCAACTACAGGAGCATGTCATACTCGACGTCCATATTCTTCTGCTCAAAGTTTTGCAGCAAAATCTTCACAGAAAGATTTTATATCAATCCACAACTATTTTATTGATCAATTATACTTGTTTAAATTCTGAGGTATATTCTAGTTAGAGAGTAAGCCCTGTATGAACCATTTATGCATGTCTGGCTTGGGCTGGCATACAGATTTCTAAATCATGCATTCATTTACTGGTAAGGCATAATTACAAATCAATCTCTTTTTCATTTTTCTGGATAATTGAGTCGCTAAATTTTCATGAATCTCTTCAACTGTTTAAGCTCTGCATATGAGGAAATAGGAGTGATGAATTATGTCTACGAGGTCTGTTGAATTGCAAATTGTCTGCCGTTCGTGAGGTTTGCCGGTTAAAGTAACAAAAGTTTTGTAAAAAATTTGAAGTATAACACACACACACACACACACACATAACCGTTGAATATATATGATATGAAAAGCTAAACTTAACAGTTGAAAAATCTTCAGTTGCTGTACTCCAGAATACCACCACCAAAAGTGTCTACACTTGAGTGAATAGTGAACATATATAAGACGGTTAAAGAACCTTAAATCACATAAGACTATGTGAACTATGATCGATGTAATTAAAAGACACCAACAAGATCAATTTGGGGAGAAATTGTCCATTTAAATTATTCTAGTATTAGTGAAGTGGTATTAACTTTAGTATTGACATGTTTTTTTGTTATTCTTTTTTCTTGTGTCACAAGCATAAAGTTCTTTTCATGCCAAAGAAAATACGTATGCTTCTGGCATGAAAAATATCAAAGAAATGAAACTACTTGCAATGTACGTAGTGAAGTGCTACCTTTAGATTTCAAGCAAGTAACATCATTTAGCTGCAAAACGAGCTAGCAAATAAGCAACCTTATTACAAGATTGTGGGATATAATTAAGAACCTGTACAAAAATTTGCACAATGTGGGGCCGGGGTGGACTGATTATCGAAAGGTCGATGTTTTTGCCAAAAACCAGTGCTTGGACTGACCACCCGATTTTTAAAATTATTCAAACCTTAACCTTAACGGACATTGAAACAATAAAAATCGTGACGATGAAGACATGACATTGTAGATCAAGTGGTGCGGCAGTGTCGGGCTTTTCAGTGCCAAACTTCCGCGGTTTGGTTCCGCCCATACTGTAATGTACAACGGACTTCCACCATTTATGCAAATTGCTAGCTTTTATACTTAATTTTCAGGTCAACACAGAAACACTATCTTCTCTCAAACAGGCATGAATGCACACCCATTTTTCTTCGTCCTTTTGTGGATTAAATAATCTGCACTTGCAAATTAAGTTGCAACCACTTGATATAAATGAAGATCGAGTACGTAACAGCCAGCCCTACTTTCTCTATATACATACAACATTTGTACCCAAACCATTAGGAAAAAGACAATCCTTTCAGTCTATATCCCCTCCCTAGTTATACCAATATAATACTCTTCTTCGCAACCACTTCTTATAAATGAAACCATTTTCGTTTCTGTAACTTTCTTTTCTGATAAAGCCATTAGACCATGACAGCATATACTCTCTCTCTCTCTCTCTCATTTTGTATAAAACCTAATGATGATGTCACCATGACAACATACTGAGTCATTCACTGCGTTCTGAAGGTTGAATCACGACAGTTAAAAGCCCTTAGCTTGATCAATGATTATATGTATATATAGCCCTTCTAGTGAGGGATCTATTTTTTAGGTCATTTTAAGAAATTGCTTATTAAATAAATTTTTCGATCACATATGAGCATCTCGACCGTTCAAAATTTTTAGGATCTCCATGAGTAGATTATTTCTGTATATTATAAGCTAAAATTGACAATTGTTAAGAGACTTAACCATATCAAATTAATAGACGAACCGAATCTGTCGAACCCGAAATGTTCATGTTCATTATGGTAAATTAAGATTATGAAAATCCAAACGGTTATCAATTTGGCTAAAAGTTTACACACTTGACTTGCTCATAAGAAACTAAAAACTGAACGGTCGAGATGCTCATATGTGTTATGTGTTAAAAAAGTGAGTATGAAGATATTTTTCTTTAAGCAAGTGGCACGGGAATCTTCCTCATATGCACGCACATACTTAAATGGAACTACATTTACAGGATAAACATAGTAATTAATATAAATTTAGATACTAATATAAAAGGCAGAAAATAGAAAGAAGAAGAGAGAAATATGTCCTATATATATCTCTTCTAAATCAAGAGACTTAATTCATTCATTAAATAGAGAGGCAGCTAGCTCTCTCGATCTCTCTAGCTGGCTACTACGTACGTACGTACATTCATCCTTAATTTTGATTAACAACTAATTGATCAGAAGGATGAGAAATGATTTTGAGAAGGCTGAACCATTTGCAAGTCCGTCGTCGTTTGGCACGAGTTATCATCACTCATCATGCTCCTGCACACATATTTATTAATGTTAATGATCAGAAATGTTCCCGTAACTCTAAATATCTAATTCAAAATAAGTTATAATAATCAAAAACACATATAGCTCAAAATTACCAATGTGATTGGATAAGGGTTCATTAAACCTTAAAAAAAAAAAAAAAAAAAAAAAAAAGATATAGCAACTTTCATGCTATGCAAGTCTTACTCTCGCGGTCTTGATGCCCAAAGAGAACTAAGTGCTCTTAATCTTCCATAGTACTCGCCGATTACCAGAAAGCACCGCGCTGCTTGGCGAACTGTCAATATCCGACGCAACTGGTGAAGGGTTTGGTGTCTCAAATTGTCAGCCTAAATACAAATTAAGACAAGGAAATAATCAGTACTTAATTAGTTATTAAAACAAACAAAATGCAAAAGAATCTAATTATACAAAGACCAAGATCTAATTGTATATAAATTAGGAAATTAAACAAGAAGCATAATGTAAAAGTGGCAATGCATGGGGTCCTAGTGAAAGGGCCATGGGCAACAAAACTTTAAACATTTCAAAGATTTGAAATTGGGAAGAAAAAAAAAAAAACTTGTTCCATCAATGGATTTGGACTTATTCCATTCCAATCATAGATTAGAAAACTAATAGATTAGATAAATATCAATACAACTATAAATTTTAAATTAGTAGATAGGTCTAGCTACGGTTTTTATTTCAACAAACATCACACTCAAACCTACCTCTGAAAGAAACATTTGGGATGGAAAGACCACACCAGAAACCCTAGCTAGTTTTCAGCAGATTGATTGACACCTTAGCTAAAAAGAAATACTGATCCAACCCCAAAATTATGGGTGCCTATATGATATTGAAAAAGCAATTGCGCGCGTACGTGTCAAGCATGTAGAGGATGTGATCAATCTAAGTTGGCTGCATGATATAGCATCTGTCTCACAGTTTTGACCAAGAGCATGACAGTGACAATCCAATCGACCATCAATAGGAATATTCATGATCATCAAGACCCTAATGGTTAGATATTTACTTCTTCAACGGTGGGATGAGCTTGAACAGAAATGATGGATATTGATGTTCATACCTAGTTGACTATACTATAGCTTTTATATATGCTGCCATTTGTATTTGTTTATATAGTAGTAGAGCCTCAAGTACTAAAAGTCAATTAAAATGTTGAATCAAGGGTGGTGTAAGAAAATGAAAGCCCCTTTTGGATTCTTACCCTTCTTCTTATTTCAGGTGTAGGTTAGAGAATATGGCGGCGCAAGACAAGACATAAGGAATATATAGGATCAAATAATAGACAACAAAGAATCAGATCAACCACCATGTCACGTAGTTACCTACCCAAAATTTATCTTCAAATTTTTGAGCATGTCTTACAAGAAAAACAAACTATGAACAAGGATGACTGATATATGTTGATATATGAACACTCAACAGAAAAAGCCTACTGGACTATTTGCATATTCGTCAAGCAAGATCATTGATAAATTTGAAAAGTGGATTAGTCTATGTAAGGCTAATGTAATTAGCTTGACCATCAATATGTGTTAGTCAAATTTTGTCTGCAATATGAATTAGGACAACTTTTAACGCTTTAGAAAAACCACCTGAATTTGACATATGCTAAAACTTTGATCATGACCTGCTGTTATTGTCAAGCTTGAACTTTACTAGCTCTTCGCAATTTTATTTCAAAAAAGCACTAGGAAAATTGGCTAGTAATTTCCTTCTAGGGTTCTATAAAAAGAGAAAGAAAAAAAAAAAGAATATATATTCTGCATGTTTGTAATGTAATACATGTATGAATTTGGATGATGCATGCAAAATGTCTTTTGGTAAAATTGTCATGGTGATAATAACAAACTAATACTTTACTATGATGCACTTGTTTAAATTCACCTGGCGAACGAAGCCTTCAAGATTAGTGAGCTTGCCCAGAGCCACGGCCATCTGTTGCATGCCGTCTATGACGGGTCCACCGGCGATGGTGTCGATGAGAGACTGATGAAGCTGGTCTAAGCCTTGGGTGAGAGCCTCTTCAGCCTGTTGTGATGAATGCTGGAGGCTGCATATCCCCATCACTTGCTGTTCAGTTATTGGGTCTAACTGTTGTGTCAACATCTGATAATATATATATGAAACAAAAAAGAAAAAACAAGAAAGCATAATTAAAAGTCGCTCTTTATGAATTAATAATAAATCATCTTTTTATGCTATGTATATACAATAAGTTTTTAATGCCAGATGAATTACATTTTCGGACCACGATGAAGTTTTACGGGACCGCTATTTAAATAGCGGTGTGGAACACACCACATCTCTAATGTGGTCCGCCTATAACCCTAAACCCTAAAGCAGTGGAACACACCACATTTCTACTGAAAAAAAAAAACAAAAAGAAGTTTGTATAACCCTAAAGTAGTACAATTTATTAGGATAAAATATCATTGGAATGGTTTTGAAATAATTAAACCTATCTATATATAAACTCAAAAACCTAGATGGCTAGATATATATATATACCTTGATGAGGTCAGAGGGTCTAAAGCCGCCCATCCAAAGGAAGCAACGTTCAGCTTGAGAAGCCCACATCCCAGTTATGAGATGGAACACATCAGATTTCGCAGCCACTCCTTTCAGCTGGAAAATCTCATCATAATGAGAAATGTATCCATCTACAACGACTCGGAGATCGTTGTCCGACAAATGTGCTTGTAGTCCGGTTCGCAGCTCCGACATGTGACGGTGGTCGTCTTCTAGCCACCTTGCATATTCCATATCAAATATTGCAGCAGCTGCAAATCACAAAAACAAAAATAAATATTTATTAAATAATAATAGAAAATGACCTCATGCACTAGACCAATTTATTGCGGGTGCAAGAAATAAATTACATAATTTCAGAGTACGGTTTGTATTTATTTGGTGAAAAAGATATGAGTACATTAACTTGCTGCAAGAGTACGGGAGATGAGTAATGCATTGCGCAGATAAAAAGTTAAAACCCAGTATGGCTTTTATGTTTGGAAAAGGCCAAACATGCATAGTCAAATATGTATGTAAGACAATATGTACGAAAATATATATATTCAAAATTTGGGAAAAAAAATAATTTGGTCAAATATCGGGTTGTCTGCCAAATTAAATTAATTTCTTAGGAAAAAAAAAATTGTTCTTATAGTGATAGCAAGAACTAATGTTTTTCATGGCTAAAAAAAATCAAAATATAATTGTTGATGTAGTCAACTTTGGTTTTTGTTTATTATTTCTTTAACAAAAAGAAAATAGTTTTCCCATTTTCAGCCATTTCTCCTGATTTTTGTGCTTAGACTGATCCCATAAATTTATTGAAGAATTAAAATTACCGGAGCTGATATTGCCAAAACCACCTCCACACCCACCCATCAACAATCCCTAGTAAAAAAAAAAAAAAAATATTCAAAATCATTGACATAGTAATATTTGAAAGAAAAAAAAAAGAACTACCAATGTAATTAGATGATAATTACCTGAGCACGCGCTCTTTGAAGGTCTTGTTCAAGCTGTGTGAGCTTGATCCTACTTGATTCTAGCTGTTGCACATAAGCCTGTGTATTGATATTGACAAGGAGAGAGAGAATGAAACATTAAACGTTAGTGGGCATACTCTGTAAGACAAAAGCAAAAAAAAATAGTGTAAGCCAAAGGTGCTTGAAAATGAAATATTTTGAGTCTGGAAAGTGACATTACCTTTTTCCTCAGGCGGCTTTTTCTCGCAGCTTCTCGATTTTGGGCTAAGCGCCTCAATGTCTGAACAAATATGTAACTTATTTAGTTTAAACATTGATGAATGAGATTAAAAAAAAAAAAAAGAACAGTGAACAATTAACCTTAGCATCAAGCTGTTTGTTCTCCGATGTAGAACCAGCTCCCTTTCTCTGGAACATCAAGAACATGAATTAGAAAAACAGAGAGATATCTTTGATAAATTAGTGGGTTACAAACTAAACAAATATAATGTAAACAAAGGTTGGATGACATCTATGTTGGGTGGCTGCATGCAGGATACAAGATGATAAGAATAAATTTAGTTTAAGGGATTCAAAAAGTAGGAGGAAAAACAATTATTTCTTTTGCTTAGTATGTTAGCAATGATTTGAGTTGGGAAAGAGGAATAAGAAAACTGTTTTATGACTGATGTAATGCTATTATTCCCTACTGTTTATGCTTTGGAATAGACAGACATAGCAGGTATCATAAGGGAGACTCTAAGATTTCTCAGAATTCAAAACGCAATGATTATTGATGAGAGAGGGCTCACAGAATTTTTGGGAAACATTTCAGATTTGGGTTTTGTAAATTTCCTAAAAATCTGAGTTAAGTAAGGCTAAAGAACAAGAAGTCTTGGTAGAGTTATAGGGAGGTGAGTAAGGTGAAGTGGGTCATTATTATGATAAAAAAACCACTGTGAAGATTCTCTGCTCACTTTGGCTTTTCTTTTTGTGTACAAGGACTCATTCTCTCTCTTTGTGTCAGATATTTTTTTATCAGAAAATCATTCAGAAATCAGGTAAACTCTGGCTTTGCTTGATTTTCTGAGCAGTTGGGATCTGTGCCCCTTAATGTCATGAAGATATGCCACAGAGAAGAGAGAGGTGATGAAACAGTAAAAATAACCATAAAGATGCCAACTTTCTCTTTCCTCCTAATTTTTTTGGGTTTGAGAAAAATTAAAATTAGAGAAAAAATTTTAACTGAGAAAGAGTTTTAACTTCTGAAAGTTGAAAAAAGTAGAATTAGAACCTTTTCATGATTTGGTTTTGGAGCTGACTGGCCTTTAGATGCTTCAGTTGTTCCTGTTGCTGCTACTGTAGTAGCTCTTGAGGTGTCACTTATTGCCATGTCTTGCTGTAGTTGCTGCTGCTGCTGGAACTGTAGATGATTCTGATCCAAAGCCTGGTGCTGATGATGATGATTGTTTGAAGAAGATGCTATTTTACTTATGGGGGATTCTGGCTCCAACTGAGTCTGATCTCCTTTGCTTGCAAGAGCGGTGGTGTTCACCTGTGATCCTGAGTCTGTGCTCTCCCCTCCTGCTGACTTTGAACTCCCCTGCATTACAAAACAAAATGAATCAGATAAGAACTCATAATCATAATAATTCAGAGGAGAAATCAAAGGACTTTTGAGATATGGTCAAAGATGAGAGGGAGGACTACTCTTGGGGTTTGGTGGAATCTCATTGGCCAAGAAGGGAACATTTCCAGGGTTGCAGCAGGTCTTCCTGTGAACAAAGCTGCAGGGAATCACAAAAGCAGGAGATCAAAATCTCTCAGAGCATCATCACCAAAAGGATAATGATAGCTTCTTCTTTTCTTTTTTTTCCATATTTTCTTCAAAGCCTGAAAAGGGGGAGAGACCTAATCCTACTTTTGTGTAGTTATGGAGTCGGTAAGTAAAATCATCATCATCATGCTGAAGGAGTAAGGAAGAAGAAGCTTTCCCTGTTTGTGTATCTCTACTTTTCAAAATCATTACTACTGTAACCCCTATCTGGCTAGACATATTCAAACTGCTTTTTTCTCAAAGAGTTGGTTTATCAAACGTCACATAAAATCAGAGAAATGATAGCTAGGAGTTAATAGGAGAAAGCATACGTGCTTGAGCTTCATCATTTCTAACTTGACGAGCAATTGCTTCTTCTAGCTCTCCAAAATCAAAAGTAGATCCTTCTTGATTTCTACCAACAAAGAACCAATAGTTTAATAAACCCCATGTCAGAAATGGATGAAACTAATGGAAAATATTCTTAAAAACAGAAATCCTTGAAAAAAAATTGAAAAATGATGACAGAGGAAAACAGAGACAAAGATTTTGAAAATGAAAGAAACCCGAGTGGGAATTAGTCTCAAAAATTGAAGTTGTGAAAGAAAGTTTGGAACTTGAAGATGAATCGTACAGGAAACTTGTTGAAGGACCATTAATTCCATGAAGAACAGTGGCATAAGGAACATGGTGATTTGAAGAAGAAGGGCCCGAGTCTGAAAGACCTGTCTCTCCAACGACTCTATGACTCGCCGCCATGCAAGACTTCCTCAGCAGACCATTTTCATCTTTGTACTCCAAGAAGAAGCTGGAATCGGGACATGTAGCAGAAATGAAAGCCATAAATAACAACAACACAAAGCTAGCTGTTTATCCTTTTTTTTTTTTTTTTCTTTTTCAGTTAACTAGAAGAAACAGAGGAATTTCACTTCTTCTCTGTTTACCTCAATTCTCTTTGGCTTTGAGATTCCTAGGCCAAACTCTATATGAAGAAAAGATAGAGCTTGAAAATTGAGAGAGACATGAACCCCAAAGAAAAGCAGCAAAAGATCAAAAGGCTTTGAACTTGAGAGCTTTCTTGTCAAAGTATATAATCTCAGAGGGTCCAGTCCTTCTCTCTCATTTATGTCTTTCTTTCCCTGAGGGGGTCTCTATCTCTTTCTTTCCCTGCTTCTTTTCTAAGAAAGCTAAATGATTATAAGTCTGTTTGGGTCTGTGTCCCTATAGTAAATGATTATCAAATTTTCAAACTCATCCTTCCTATAGTTGCAGAAAATCTTGTCCTTGCAGACATGTCTCTCAGGCCTCTCTTGGCTGTAGCCTGTGGGGTTTGAAACAGAAAATCAAAGCTTTTTTTATTTAATTATAAAACCAATAAATTTCCAGAAAATTGAAAAACTAAAACGGTGGGGTCTTTCCTTTGGCAGGAACCCACTGGAATCACTGACTCCTACTCCACTCTCTCTCTCTCTCTTCTAACCGCCTGTGCTTTGCCATTGGCTCTTTTCTATTGTGCTCTTCAAGGATGCAAGTACTTGCTGGATAAAAATAAATAGAAATCAATTACAAAGATTTTGTGTAGAAGATGAGACAAGGTTTTCTTTCCCATAAAGATGGTAAAAGGGGAAGGGCTGAGGCCTGAGGAGAAGAAAAGGAGAAAGCTGCAATGGGACTTTCTTTGATCCTTCAGAAAAGGGGGATTGATTTTAATTTTTGACTAGGAGCCTTTGGAAGGAGAGGTAGTTTTTCATTTCTTAATGGTTTATTGTAAAGTTCTCTGCTTATACCATTCCAACTACAACATTAGAATAATAATAATAATAACAACAATCCAGAAGCAAATTAAGCCCACTTATGTATATTTAATACAGGTTTCTGAGATGGATTTGTTTGGTATTATCAGCTTTGTTGATGGGTCAACATCCCTTCCCTGTCATTACCTAAACCCATGGCACCTTATGATTCCTTACTATTAATAGAAATATAAATCTATTTTTGTTTCAGGGATTGACAATAGGTAGAAGGTCATGGAAGATTGATTTCGTTTATTAAGTTTGCTTCATGTACAGAGTACTCCTAATTCCAACATTATGTGTTTTTGGTTTGTTTCTGTGTGTACCAACCCTAGTTTATTTGAGAAGAAACCCAATTAGAACCATTTGTAATGAGGGATTCAATAGCAGATCAAGCGAAGGAAAATTAAAAGCTCAAACACTTGCTATCAATCTCTTTGAGGCATCTCACTTCTTTAACATGTTTATAACAAAAATAATAGGGGAAAAACATATGAAATTAATTGGCACTGCCATGCATGTCTTGTGCCTTAGCGAAATTTTGAGTGGGGAGATTGTCTTGGTTACCCCCACCAAAATCTGTCTTTTAAAAATATGAATTCTGTCGTTTCAAAAAAAATATGAATTCTGTCGGTACAAATACACTAATAATGAAAAGTTTAGGAGAAAATATAAAATTTAAAAAGTATCAAATGAAAGAAAAAGAGGAGGATTAAGAATAATGTTCACATTAGCTAGCTAAGGGTTTTAGATACATTTGTCTAGGAGTACCATTATTGAGGACATCATATAAATTATAGACAGAGAAAGAACGAGAGAGATAGAGTTTGTAATGGACCCTTTGGTTTTAATTAGTTAATTAATCAAGAGATAAATATGCAGATATATATTTTATGTTCTGCCCATCTACTACCTTTGTAGGTAATATGTGCTTCCTACCAATTATTCCTTTCTGATAAATACACCAATGATTGGCTCTTAAAAAAAAAAAGGTGGGATTGGTTCAAATTAACAAGTAGTTTTGATAATGGATTAGGTAAACCATGTATTTTAAGTCATGCTTTTGTAGTTTTGTTCCCAATAAACCTTACAACATGTTCTTCATATGAAAGGTTTCTGGGATTTCTTACATTCCTTCACACCCTGGTTCTTTATCTGTTCTTTTTTGCTTGTCTGTAGAAAGGTGATTAGGTTAGCTCAAATCCTAGTATTGTTCAGTATGCCCCCTCCCTAACTTTGAAGCTAGATTTAACTAATCATGTTCTTCATAATTGCTTGTCACCTAAGCAATGACGAGATTAACAAACATATATATAGTAGTTAATTATGCAAAAGACCAACTTGGGTTTTAATTATTAACCCATAATTGCATACGTGGCCAAATTGGCAAGGATATTATAGGTGAAAGGGTAACAAATTTAGCAGGGCAATCCATGCCATGAAGCTTAAGATATAGATGATGGGGTTGACCTTCCACTAATGAGAATATATAAGCTAGTCAATGATTAGTAGGAATGAAAATCTTGATTAGTAAAAGTGATCTCAAATCTAAGAAACTGGATCACATGAGCTCCATCTCTCTCTCTCTCTCTCATTCATGTAATTTTGATGCAGATACGGTGCTGGTGTTGGAAGGACTTGGAAGAGTTGAAGTCCAAATGGGCTGTCAGAAAGTGGAGCGGTGGCATCCGCATAAGCCAAAATTGCTCACCAGAAAAGAGAGAGAAAAGAAGCAAAACGGTCTTGTATTTATTGGTGAGGGGGGGCATGTAGCCTTGGACTACAAAATTGTTGCTTCCCAATATGAACATGCATGTTGCTTTGGAGGTGAATGTTGTCCTTTCATACCGGCAATCTCAACTATCAATAATAAAAAAGATATACATTTATAGATATAGAAAAGGAAGGGAAAAAAAAACAAACAAATAAAGTTTTTTTATTTTTTAAGGAACAAAATCTTTCTATTCAATATATCAAACTATAGAATTGGAATGACCATGTAAAAGAAAATCATTATATGGTACACGTGGTGGTCCGGGTTGATGTTATTGGTCTATATGATATGTATTTATTCCTGATTGGTTTCTTAATTAATTTTTTTTCACCTCTTGTAAGGTCCCTATCAAATTCGAGTGATATTATTGGCTAAGACCATAGAATCATTACTCCCATGTAAAATCTCAACTACTCTAAATGGAGAAAATGACATACTCATGTCTCTATTAAAGAACCCGCGGTTATAAATCCATAAGCCAAAGAGGCCTAAACTCTAACCACAACAATCATCCTTTTCTCAAGGTTAGTGCAAACAAGCTGACCCAAGAGTCACAATACATCCTCTCAACCAACTTCAAGAAGAGATCTACCCTCTTCTGCATTGTGTCACAATAAAGCTTGACCACATGTAGGGACACCTCCCATAACATTGAAAACAAGAACAGATTGAGAAAAAACATATAGTCCCTAGGCTAGGAATGACACATAATAACGTCACAATCTCAATACCAAGACTAATAAACCCTAACTCCACAAAATAGGGACTTATACTTGACCAAAACCCAAAATGCAAAAATCTATTAATATAAAAAATAAAAAATGATGCAACAATCCGCTAATCTCTTCCACAAAATTGACTTAGACTCTTAACCACCTAAAAAAGGTCGACGTTAAGTTGGAATCTCAATGCTAGTAGTCTTAGTTCCTACACGCACAAACTCTAGCTAAGGAAAAGAGCATTCCCGCCACCCTTGAAAGAAGCCCCTAAGCTCAACCCCTTTCTCAGTAGTCCAACATTCAAAACAAAGAACATCAAATTCAGACAAGGAAGCATCCATTTGTGTTGCTTGAAACCTAAGGTGGACTAATTGATCGAGTAGCAAAGCAGCAACATCCAAGATCTATACGATAATTTCTTGGTTTGCTATGTTCTTTTGTTTAGAATTAATCTTTTGATGATCCTTTAGGGCTTGATTAAAATCGGTTGTAAATATTAAATTATTTCAAGGACATTCTTGTTGTGTTTACTGTTTAATTAGTTAGTTTTAATTTGTAACAAAAAAAAAAATTAGTTTGTTTTGTTTTAGGAAAAGAGATGCAGAGAGAATAGTAGAGAGAATTGGGACAATAGTTGTGTATATTCATTGATAATATGAGTCCTATATGTAGGGATTACAAAGTACAATTTCTTGGAGTACAAGGATTCCTATTCTAACTTGAATTGGGAATTTTGTCCTATTACAACTATAGAACTACTCATAGTTTGACAAGGCACACTAAAGTCAACATTCTTCAACATTTCCCCTTGTGCCGCTCAAACTTGGTGATGATGTTTTGATCGTTGTCTCGTTAAAAACCTTGCTTGAGTAATAAAAACCCTGTGCGACAAAAACAACCTCTAGGAGAAAAAAAAGAGTACAACACGTCCTTCACTCTTCGAAATCAAACATGTAGACACCATGCCTCCCCCTAACGTCAACATCTCCCCCTGATTGCTACAATCATGGGAGTTCGGATAACTTTCTCAATCCAATACTTTGAACATGTTTCTTGAATGTGGATTTAGGTAACAACTTCGTAAATAAGTCTGCTGCATTATCCTTTGATCGGATTTGATTTACTTTAATCTTTAGAAGTGTTTGTTGTTACTGATTATAAAAGAACTTAGGCGATATATGCTTGGTGTTGTCGCCTTGATGAAACCTAACTTCATTTATTCAATACAAGCTGCATTATCCTCATAAATGCATGTAGGTTCATCTATGGTAGACTTCAAACCACAAGTTCCTCAAATATGTCTTATTACAGACCTTAGCCATATGCATTCACGCACAACTCTGCATGATTTGAGGAAGTAGCAACAAGAGTCTGTTTTGTAGACCTAAAAGATATCATAGTGCTTCCCATGGTAGAGACATAACCTTTTTAGGAGCGACCTTTGTGAGGGTCAGAGAAGTATCCTGCATCAGCAAAGCTCATCAAAACATCACCATCGTTTTGATGGAGGAAAGGAGAGTGTCGCCAACCACCCTTGGAGGTGGCGGTGGCGATATGGCCAATCACGACATCATGGTGGACGGCGGTAACTTGCCTTGTCGGGTCCGATCCATACTTCCGTCATTCCTTTTCTCTCTACAGGGATAAAACAAGGTCATATCAATCGTACCTTTTAAGTATTGAAAGATTGTCTTTACACGAGTCAAATAGTGGCGTGTTGGCGCAGAGCTATGTCTACCTAACAAGTTCACTGCGAATGAGATGTTTGGTCTTCTGCATTGAGCTAAGTAAAATAATACTCCTATTGCATTTAGATAGGGCACTTCAGCCTCTAACAATTTTTCGTCCTCATCCTTTGGACGAAACAGATATTTTTCGGGCTCAAGACTACGACTAATCATGGGAGTACTTACAGGCTTCACTTTATCTTCATGAAAGCGCCTTAGTATTTTCTGAGTATATGCTGACTAATGGATCAAAATCCCATCACTATAGTGCTCGAGTTCTAATGCGAGACAAAACCGTGTTTTCCCAAGATTTTTCATCTCAAATTCAGATTTCAAGTATTTAGCAGTTTCCTTTAACTCATCTAGAGTTCCAGTTAGGTACATGTCATCAACATAAACTGCTACAATTGCAAATCAAGAACTTGTCCTTTTGATGAACACGCATAGACATATTTCATTGTTGATATATCCATTCTCAATCAAGTAGTTACTTAGACAGTTATACCACATCTGTCCGGAATGTTTCAATCCATATAGTGAACGTTTTAATCTTATTGAAAACACGCTCTATGGTTTAAAGCCACTTGATTTGGGTAATTGAAGTCTATCTAGAACCTTCATATATATCTCTGAATCTAGATCCCCATAGAGATATGCTGTAACCACATCCATAAGTTGCATGTCAAGTTTTTCAGAAACTACCAAACTGACAAGGTAGCGGAATGTTATAACGTCCATTACGGGAGAACATGTCTCCTCGTAGTCGATTCTAGGGCGTTGTGAGAAACCTTGCACCACAAAGCGGGCTTTATATCTAACAACCTCATTTTTTTATTACACTTTCTAACAAAGACCTATTTATGGCCAACAGGCTTTACACTTGCGGGTGTTAGCGTGGCCGGCCCAAATACCTGTCTCTTTGCTAGTTAATCCTATTCAGCCTATATCGCATCTTTCCATTTCGACCAATCCACTATTTGTTGACATTCTTCAATAGAGCAAGGTTCGAGATAATCATACTCTATAATTCCCTTTGCAACAGAATAAGCAAAGGCATCATCAAAAGTAATAGTCTCTATTCACCGTCTCATGTACACTAGTGTAATTTATGGAGATCTCTCTATTATCTGGAATTGGTTATGACATTGGAGCGTCCCCCAATGATGTCTCTTGGACATAACCATAATCCGGAATATTCTAATGAGACGAGTTATTTATATCGATGATTAATGGATTGTTTTGTGCCAAACTCGCTTTCTTTCTTAGGCGAGAATCCATCGATCCTGTGGGCCTCTCGCACTTCTTGGCGGGAGCCATGGGCCTATCTACAATGTCACCATTAGGGGGAACGTTGGCGCCATGCTCAATCTCTCTTGAGTTGGCATTATGTCTAATTTTAAGGACATCGATTCTTGCAGGTACGTTTGCAGCTAGTATGTGTGATCTCGTCACTTTAGCAATATTAGTAAACGCATCAGGCATCAAATCTGATGTGTTCTGAAGATCGAGAATTCTCCGCACTTCAATGTCGGATTGTGCGGTTCGGGGATCAAGATGAGACAAAGTGAGGACAGACCACGACAATTCTTGTCGTTCCTATTGAACATTCTTATTCTTATCTCCCCTTAACGATGGTAAGACCGTCTCATCAAAATGAAAATCCGCAAATCTAGTGGTAAAAAGATGGCCTATCAAGAGTTCTAAATAGCGGATAATGGTTGGAGAATCATATCCAATATAAATGCCTAATCATCTTTGAGCACCCCTTTTGGCGCTGTGGCGGCGCAACTAACACATAATCTGCACAACCAAATATGTGTAAGTGTGAGACATCAGGCTCATACCCAGTAACCATCTAGTATACAAAAAAGGGTTGAGTGGTAGTGGGCCTCAGACGAATAAGCACAGCTGCATGTAATATTGCATAGCCTCAAGCAGAAACAGGGAGATTGGTGTGCATAACCAATACCCTAGCAACCATTTGAAGTCTTTTAATGGTAGCTTCTGCGAGACCATTTTGGGTGCGAACATGAGGAACTAGATATTCAACTTCAATCCCAATGGACATACAATAATCATCAAAAGTCTTTGATGTAAACTCCCCAGCATTGTCAAGACGTATTGACGTAATAGGATGAACTGGGTGGTGAGTCCTTAACTTGATAATTTGTGCTAGGAGTTTAGAAAATAGAGCATTCCTTGTGGACAAGAGCATGACATATGACCAGTGTGTTGATGCATCAATCAACACCATAAAATATCTAAACGGTCTGCAAGGTGGTTGAATAGGTCCACAAATATCACCTTGGATTCTTTGCAAGAATGAAATATTTTCTTTAGTGTCCTTTGCATTGGATGGTCTCGATCCTAATTTTGCTAAAGAGCAGGCTTTGCAGAACAAAAGGTGAACTTTAGAAGCAACTAATAAGGATTTTGGTTGAGCAATGAAGTCACAATTTACTTAAGAAGTAGAAAGGGGAGCCAAATCTCCATACATGGTGTCAAAGCCATGATTTTGCAAGAGAGGGATCACGGCGCCGGCGTTAGCCGACCGATGGTGCAATGCTCTCTTTGAATCAACTTTTGATTCGTACTTCTCTTCCTTCTAAAGAAAGGATGTCCTATGAAGTCTTTAATATACAGATTGTCATGTCACGACTCGGGTGTCCCAAACGGTCATTCCAAAGCCTATATGTGTCCGAATCCCATAAGTCATCTCTCATGACATGGTTAGATTCAATGATTCGAATAATAGTTGCATACAACCCATTAGAATGACACATAAGTTTCTCTAATACTCGTTTATGTTCGTAGTCATTAGAGGTGATGCAAATGAACTCTTGTCCATTCTCACAATGTGTTTCCACATGAAAACCATTGGCTCTTATATATTTAAAGCTCAAAAGGGTTCTTCCGGCCTTAGGAGCATAGAGAGCTTCAGTGACATTAATGATTGTGCCATTTGACAACAAGAATTGAGCTGGTCCTCGACCATGAATCAATTTAGATGACCCTACCATCGTAGTCACTGACGATCGAGTAGGCGTCATCTCAAGAAATAATTGCCTATTTCGAAGTATGGTGTGCATAGTAGCACTATCCATGAGGCATTCTAGCTCTCCGGGAAACATACTTGAATGAATAAAGTTTGAATCAAAATCGACACTTTATTTCAATGAAAGCCAATGATTATGTCCAAGTTTCTAGATCAAAATTTTAATCCAAAAATAATATTCAATTTTTAGACAAGTAGTAATTACTCAATCATTTCGGTAACTCCAATTAAGCATGACCAGGAAAGTAAGAGGAGATCTCGGTTGAGTAAAGCTCGCTTAAGTACCACTTATTTCAACTATTTTCCTAGACATCACACTTAATTGGATGGGCCTTGTTGCAAAAGAGTTATAACCAATGTCTTTGTTGAAAATAGTTTCCAAAGTTTGGATTTAGATCGAAACAGTGACGTTTAAATGGTCAACTTTTGATGCTTATGAACGCTCTTAGTCCGTAGCTTACAAACGCTCTCAGTCCGTAATATTTCGAAGCTCACGAATGCTCTTAGTCCATTGTTTACGAACACTCTTATTTTATATATAGTGTGAACCCACCACGGTTCCGCTTTGAGAATAAAACCCACGTTACAAGAAAGGTGGGATGCAAAAGAAGGGAGGTTGCAAGTCCCCGAGAAAAAAAAAAGAATTAAAAGTACTGAAAGCGGGAACTTTTAGTAAAAAAAATACCTCGAAATAGGGTTGCTGAAAAAGTTGGTCAGATTCTGGTCGAAAAATGTTTGATAGTGGCCGGCGATGGTCGGTGGCTGGCCGGAACTACCATAAATAGGTTATGTTTGGTTTTTTTGTATGTGGTTTAGGAAGTTTGATGGCCAGTTCAGTTACTTCTTGGCCAGTTCTTCAGCTTCTGCTTTCGGTTCCTGAATCTTGTCGTTGAAACCCTGCTGGTGACTGAGCTTGTAGCCATAGGCGGTCTGGAAGGCTGCAAACCGACGGATGATTTGTTGCGGACTGTTTGGAGCTTTTGGTGGCCGGTTCGGTAGGTTTCCAGCCAGTTCTGGACTCCTAGTGTCGAGGGCTTCAAGGTATGGGGAAGAGGCCGAAAGGGTTTCAAAGTTTTGTATTCGAATTTAGGGTTTTGGCTTCTTGAATCAGGGTTAGGGCTTTGTGCTGATAACGTACGTGTCTTAGGAAAAGAGATGCAGAGATAATAATATAGTGAATTGGGATAATAGTTGTGTATATTCATTGATAATAGGAGCCCTATATATAGGGATTACAAAGTACAATTTCTTGGAGTACAAGGATTCCTATTCTAATTTGAATTAGGAATTCTCTCATATTACAACTATAGAACTAATCCTAGTTTGACAAGGCACACTAAAGTCAACATTCATCAACACATTTCGATTTGTATGGACTTAATTGGGATCTACTACTACCATGTATGATATTGTACGTTACTGTGGACAGTTCATGGGTTCACCATTTCCGTGAAGGGAAATTATGCAATAGCCTTACCCCTGGGTGAACCTACTCGTTCACCCCTATCCCAACTCACCAATCATGGGTTACCACTTGTATTTTAAATAAAAAAACAAAACTCTAACTTAATCAGCTGTTGTCTTTAACTAATGGAAAATTTTCACATTCATTTATATAAACTCTTTGCCTCCATCTAACGTCCCAACTTTTGAAACCTAAATTTGATTATTGGCGGAGGCCATATCGATGGGTTCCTCTGACAAGGATGAAGAACAAAGGGAGCTTGGAATAAAGGTAATATTTAGAGTCTAGGTTTCTTTGGTAGTATTTAGAGTATTTGTTTCCAATTTGTTGATTAACGTCTGGTAAATCATTAATTGGATGGCTATAGAAACCGACCGCAGGCAATATGATAGCATCATTTCCCTCTTCATCTAGGCCTTTGGGAGCTCAGGCACCATTTTTGTTCTCTCTGAGAAGGAAAAATCAAATATGTAGATATTGTCTAACATATTAGCAAATTTATGATGACAAGAATATTGTAGTATTGATAAACGCAATTCAAATCACATTCTAGCATAAAGTTATACAAAAATCAATACTTGCACTTTCTTGTTCTAGTCTATAATTATCTCCAAGCTCAAAATACATTTCAATCAAGCACCATTAAATAGTGGTCCCCCCAAAACTATTCGAGCTAACATTCTGCATATCTTCAACTTCGTAGCTACTCTTTGCTTCCTTCATTACTTTGTGAAAAACTACCATGATTCATTGAATTTTTCTATAAAATATTAGTTCAAAATTTTAAGGAATTGAAATAGATTAAAAATAATTAACACTAACTAATCAAGCAACTTATCTAGAGCATTTGGGATTTTGGGTGAAAGAAGAGTTACTCTAAAAGTCGTATATGTGCCATTAGCTGACACATGTCTATTAGTGCTAATACTGGATTCCTGTCAAAAGCATATCAAAATATATTGTCAAATTAGTAAATTAAACTTTGACAAGACTGGGAAAAAATGACATAAAAAAAGAGCGAAATGTAAATATTAATTGTGATTAGGTATAGAGAAATGTTAAATACACACCCCTAACTACTTAATACACATCTCTATTATTTTATATTTCAATTTAAATTTTATAAGTATGTTAAATGACCAAAATAGACATCTATGTATTAGAAGAAGAAAAAATTGAATCGCGCATTTCTATGTCTCTTTTTCTAAACCCTATACGTTGCAATACATCTTTCTTCTCCGCACTTTATCACCTGAATTTCGACTATGGACATGAATTTGAAGACCTCGTTCAACAATCTTCAGTTGAGATATATATACTTCATCTTGTATTGAATACAATTCAACGTAATCTCGATAGCTATCTCATTGGGATCCACCGTCGTTTTGGAGGTGGTAGCTAGTAAGTTGTGAGAGTGAGTAGAGTAAGAAAGCAAAACATTTAGGTTTTTTTTTTTTTTTTTTTCCTATCAGTTTTCAGTTTTCATCTTGAATAACATATTGAACATGTAGTGCATGAAAGTGTAAATTTTGCAGACCATATTGAAAGTTTAAATTTTGAAGGACTTGCAAATGTTCAAAATTCAAATTCCAATTGATTGATGTCGTAATGGAGTTAGGCCAAAATTTCCAGCAAAAAATAGAAGAAAATATGTAAAAGAAAATTATGAAATCTCAATATACTAATATATAATATTAAATAATAATCTTAATATAGTCAAATAATATGATATTTCATGGTTTTAGAGATTAAGGGTATTTTAGGTCATTTGGGTTGTGTATCTAGTCTAATATTAGAATTAAAAATTAAATAGGCGGTGTATTGAGCGTGGGGTGTGTATTAAGAAAATAGAGGTGTGTATTTAAAACTCCTCTTAGGTATAATTAGATATGAAGCCCGCGCAATGCTGCGAGTATGTTACATGCCTGAAGTGGCGAGAAGGAAATAATGTCAAAAGACATCAAATTGACGCAAAAATTTGAAAGCTAAACTCAGTAAGTGAATAAATCAAAAGCAAAAATATTTAGCTTGAGAAACATGATGGTCATGATTCTGTAAACAAATTATACTGGTTTGGGTAATAGATAGCACAATTTTGTAGAAGTTACAAACATCTAATATAATAAAACAAGGGAATCATAGGGGTTTCCCGAAACTGATTTGGTTCATCATTCTCAACCTAAAGTCCAACCAATATCATTCACATTTGATCCAGATTGTGCTTCAGTCCTTGAGATTATTCCCAACCTGAAGTCCCACCAATATCATTCAAAATTGATCCAGATGTGGTTCAATCCCTGCAAGGCAAAATAGTCGATCATCAAATTCCACATTGCACATATGGCAAATTTTCCTCAATCCAAGTATTTGAGCCTACAATGTGGAACTATAGCAAGAGTTGGAGCGTTGCATTCTTCAATTTCTGCAACTTGATATTAAACAACAGAACTACTTTCAATTGATTTAATACCACTACAGAATTATAAAGAGTATGAGACCAAAAACCCTAAACTAAACTTTACTAATTGTCATACATAACATAAAAACCCTAAGCGCCGCTCACCTTGCGTCGCCGGCAAGCTTCAAAGCTGAGGCCCCCAAACCGCCTGCAATGTTGCAAGGCAAGATCATTGTCTGGAACTACAGAGGAATCGTCAATAATGAAACCCAACGTGCCTTGATAAACATGGTACAAGCTCGAAAACCTGCCCAAATTTTTCTGTCAGAAACCCTAGCCAAGAAGGATCTCATTGACCGCCTCACGAAGAGTCTTGGTTTCAAAGACAATATCTGTTTTCCCTATTGAGATGAATCTCAGGGATTAGCACTACTCTGGAATGAAGAAACTCATGCCGAACTGCGAACAAAATCTGCACATCATATCGATGTTATTATTGGCAAGCCTGAGGAAACTAAGAAGTGGAGGTTTATAGGCATCTATGGTTTTGCAGCACGAAGAGACCGAGCACAAACATGGTCTCTAATAGAAACCCTAGCGAGGGAACAACATACTTTTCCATGGCTAATAGCAGGGGACTTCAATGAAATTATGTCATAGGCAGACAAGTTAGGAGACCTCCTAGGGCTCAGGGACCGATGATGGCTTTTAGGAGAACCATGACAACTTGTGGATTCATTGATATGGGATTCATAGGTAGCAATTTTACATGGAGTAACAAGTTCACCAAAGATGGTCTGGATCGGAGTTTTCAAACTCCTCTTTGGCGGAATTGGTTTCCCTATAGTAGGGTTATCATAGTTGATCCTTCAGAATCTGATCATAGCCCCTTGCTTATTGACGTTCAAGCGGAAAAACAGACAAATCAGAGAATCAAGAAGGCATTTAGATTTGAGGAGATATAGTATGAAAACTCTGAATGTAGCGCTATTATCAAGAAAGGATGGGTGCAACCTTTGACGGGGAATGGTCTGCAACAGCTGGATCAAAAAATCAGGGTCACGGGTCAACAGCTAATGCAATGGCATACCAAAGAATTTGACAAACAGAAGATGGAATTGCGTGTCATTCAAGAAAAGCTGAATGACATCATGAGAACTCCCTACTTGCCGGAGCAGTATGAAGAGCAAAGACAGTTAAATGTCAAGCATAGTCAACTTTTTACTCAACAGGAGAAATATTGGAGGTAGAGATCAAGAACTATTTGGCTCAAGGAGGGTGACCGTAATTCAACTTTCTTTCACCATGGTGCAAGCAACAGAAAGAGTAAGAATATGATCATAGGGCTTAATAATGTGGGTAGTGGAAGTATGAACCAAAGGTTATTAAGAAACTGTTGGTAACCTATTGTACATACCGCCTATATCACATACCGACAGGGTAGGTCCCGCCTACGATATGCTTCCGGTAGATCGACACCCGAGCTACCACGCCATGGTGAAGGTCGGCATGTTTCTTGCAAGGAGGCCAACCTCCCATGCTCTCCAAAAGCCTTCAAGAGAAGTAAATATGTGTATTATGTCTCACATCAGAAATGTAGAATAGAATGAGACTTCCTTTAGCTATAAGAGGAAGTCCTCCCCTTCTTGGAAAAGGAGGGATCCATGATCCGTATACTTGTATCACTATAAAGGCTACTTCGCCTCACCACTAGTGAAATCTCTAAGTGGACGTAGCCTTGCTTCAAGGGCAAGGTGAACCACTATACATGCTTGTCTCTCTCTCTCTCTCTCTCTCCCCATCATGATCCACATTTAGTTCCGTTCCGTATTCTCACACAGAAACACCTATTTTCAAGGTATTTTCACATGTGAAGAATGTATTTATGAGGCCATTCAAACTGTCATAAACATCATTCCTACAAAGGTAACAGGTGAAATGAATGAGTTGTTGATGCAACCATACTCTGATGATGCGATCAAGGCAGCTGATAGGAGCATTTTAATGCGACATTTTAATTGTTATTTCCTCATATTTACTTAGTTATTTCCTTAAATGAATCCTTTTTGTTTGGAAAGTTTCTACTTTTAGAAAGTTTCTATTTTCAGTAAAAGTTTCTATTTTTAGGAAGTTTCTATTTTTTTTAGTAATAGTTTCTATTTTCAGGTCCTTGGAGCAAATAAAGCTTAAATGAGCTCAAAAGAGGAAAGATGAGCCAAAAAACGTTGGAGGGAGCTGAAACAAAGAAATGAAGTTTTCCTGGTCTAACCAGGAAATTCTATTCAGAAAAGGAAACTCTGTCAAGCAAGACTCCTGAGCCAACCAGGAAGCATGATCGAAATAATGAAGAAAAATGATGTTGAGAGAAGAGTCCTGGAGGCACTAGGAGACCATATGGCACGAAATGACACATGGAGGCCCAAGAATCCTATGGATTAATTTGGATTTTCGGCAAATGGAGTAGGCCCATTGGATTTAGGGTTTTGTGATGTCAAAGAGAGATTTTTGGAGAGTTAAATTCCTTGTTGCTGTGGAAAGGGAGAGAGAACAACGTGAAAATCAAGAAAATGTCAAGGAGATTACATTGGAGATATTCTAGGGAGAGTTTCAAGGGATTGTGCAACAAGAAAATGTTCAAAACAAGTCCAGATTCATTCCTACATTCCCTAAAGGTATTTTGGGCTAATTAAAGAGAAAAATCAGAGAAAATCTCTAGATATTTCGGCAAAAATATATATTAAAGGATTATGGATTTATTTTAGAGCTTTTTGATTGGTTGGGTGACACAACAAAGCTGACATGGCACTACGTAATTGGTCGAAGCTGTGTGGAATTATTAAATAAATCTTTGGGAAAATAAAAGAAGATTCATGAAGCTTGGAGACCAAGTTCACGTCCCCTATATATACTCTCCCCCTAGGCTTGACGTTCTACACTTCTTCCATTTAGAAAATTCCCACAAAACGTCAAATCTCTCTCTCTACATTCTCTAGTTCACTTTATGCGTTTTCAAGCAAGGAGAGGAAGAAGAAGAAGGAGCCATGAAGACCTAGCATCCACCATCTACCATTGAAGCCGTGAAGAGTTGAAGCTTGCTTTCAAGATTCAAGTCCAACGTTCAAACTCTCCATCTCCATCTCACGGTGTAATTCATTCTTTTTCCTTGTAATCACTTTTGATTTTTCCTTTTTTGGATTCGTATGAATTTGTTCTAGTTAACATATAACGTTTAGGGCAAAGTTTAAGCTCAATTTCTATGAATGAATAAAGTTTTCGATTTCTATGATTGAAATTCTAAGTTGCTTTTGTGAGTTTGTTCAATTGAATTTGTGTGATTGATATCTCTTATGTGTTTATCTTAATTGGTTCGAAACTTTTAGGATTTGCATATAATTGGTGCCAGATTTAAGTTAGTGATTCACCTAATAGTTTTGTGAACTTAAATCAAAAGTAATAAAGGCTTTGGACAAAGGTCGAATTCAATTGAAAACGATTGCAAATAGATGAACTTATTCATACTAGGTTGTGCACTTAAGTTGATAACCTTTTTCTATGTTTTTTGCGTTGAACATGTTTTGATTAGCTAGCTTTCTAGACTTTGATTGCATGCTTAATAGGATTGATCTAGGTGCTTTCACTTAGGTTAATTAGTAAAGGAAAGTAAAATATGGGAAATCATTTGCTTCGAAGTTTCACATGATCAACTTCTTTCTCATTACTTGGATGATCAATTATAGGTTTTGAATCGAATTTGATGATATATATGGAATTGGTTTTGATCTTTGTTTCTTACGTTTCATTCTTGGATATGTGTTTTTATATTTTCCCTCTTTTTATTTTAATTTTCGAAAACCCTAAGTCTAAAACCCCCTTATTTCGTATTTTGCATATATACTTTATTATATTTTTGTAAATATTATACTTTGTAGTTTTATTAATCCTTTAATTGTTTTGCAATGACAGGGATACCCTTTATCTCCGAATTTGAACGATCCCTATTTACCGTATACTAACAATGATATTTTTAGGATTAAATTATACGCTTACTTTTAGCGTATCAGCAACACTCTTTCAAATGCGTCCTTCTAAAAGCCCAGGTCTCGACGATATGTCTCCATTTTTTACCAAAAGTATTGGAATATAGTCGGTCTTAATTTTTGTAGTGCAGTTAGAAACTCATTGGAACATGGTGAATTCTGGGACTAATCCAACTACACATACCTGTGTCTTATACAAAGATAAAGGATCCAAAGGAAGCAGCTCATTTCAGGCCCATTGGCTTATGCAATGTTATCTGCAGAATAGGTTCAAAGGTGGTTGCAAACTGACTGAAATAGTGCTTGCCTGGGATCATCTCACCTCTTCTGTAAGATTGATCTCAGATAATACATTAGTGGCAACTGAGGCAGCCCATTTCATGCACAAGTTAAGGCATCAGGAACAAGGTTTCTTCTCCCTCAAGCTAGACATTAGCAAAGCTTATGATCGTCTGGAGTGGCAATTCTTACAGGCTATGTTGACGAAATTGGGTTTTTGTTCTCAATGGATTGAAAGAGTGATGAAGTGTGTTACCAGTGTAAGTTATGCTATTCTTCTCCAAGGAGAGCCAACATCCATAATCCTGCCCATGCGTGGAATCCGACAAGGAGACCCTTTGTCTTCTTACTTGTTTATATTATGTGCTGAAGGGCTTTCAGCATTAATCACAAGTGCGGTGTAGAATGGGGTAATCACTGGCCTAACTATGTGCCCTTAAGCCCCCACTCTCCACCATTTATTCTTTGCAGATGATAGTCTCCTCTTTGGTACAACCAATGCAGAAAAATGCCAACAATTTCGTGCAATTCTAAATGTGTTTGAGAAAGCCTTTGTTCAAAAAGTGAATTATCAGAAGAGCAGCGTGGTCTTTAGCAAGAATGTTCCCTTGGAACAACAAAACTTCTTGGCCTCCATCCTTGATGTTCAGCATGTTGAGGAGCATGACAGGTACTTGGGACTCCCACTTCAGGTAGGAAAATCCAAAACAACAATTTTTGAGTATATAAAAGAGAAAGTTAGCAAGAAGTTAATTGGATGAAAGTCAAAAATCTTGAGTACTGCAGGAAAAGAGATTCTTATCAAAGATATTGCGCAAACTATGCCAATGTATGCAATGAATTGCTACCTCTTGCCAAAGAGTTAGTGTAATGATATTCATCAGTTATGTGCCTCTTTCTTTTGGGGGGATACAGATGAGAAGAGAAAAATTCATTGGCGTAGTTGGGAGAAAATGTGTCTCATAAAGAAAAAAGGTGGAATGGGATTCAAAAATATTTACACATATAATCTTGCTATGCTTGCTAAGCAGGGATGGAGAATGATCTCAAACCCTCAATCTCTAATTGCAAGATTATATTAAGCCAGGCAATTTCCCTATTGTTCCTTTTGGGAAGCAGATATTGGGGACTCTCCATCTTTCTCTTGGAGGAGTGTCCTAAATAGCAAAGTAATTCTTCGAGCTGGAGTACAATGGAAAATTGGCTTTGGGCAACAAGTAAATATATGGATTGATAAATGGCTTCCTGTGACATCACCTTACTCAATACAGAAGCCCCCTAATACCACTATGGAGTATGTAGCTGACCTCATTAATGCATGAGACGACTAGGGAATGGGTTCCTATCTCAGTGAAGAGTATTTTCCCACCTGATATTGCTGCAAGAGTTTTAAGTATACCTTTAAGTAGGCAAACTTCTCCAGATCGGATCATTTGGAGCTTGGAAAAGAAATATTTTTATTCAATAAAGTCTGTTTGCTGGGTAGCTAGGGATCACATTCTCCAACATGTATTAACCTCTATGTCAAATGGAGATCCCTTTCATACATTCTGGAGGCAAATGTGGAGAGATAAAGTTCCTGGAAAAGGTCAGGTATGTATGTGGAGAGCATGCAATAATCTGCTACCAATGAGAGAAAGATTGATCCTCAAGGGTTATCATGGAGATGTGAACTGTATATTATGCGGCTCAAGGGTTGAAGACACTTCACATATCTTCTATAAGTGTCCTATTGTCAAAGGTATCCTATCTGCTCCCCACTTAATTTACAGCACACTTTGCTTCCAAATATTAATTTTAAGGAATAGATGTTGGAGAGGGCTATGCATTGTCAACCATATATTTTTGCTAAACTCCTCATGATTTTATGGGCGGTGTGGAAAAACAAAAACTCTATGTTGCGGCAACATAAATCTCTGACAGCTCAAGACCTTCTTCTCAGTAGCTCTGCTTGGCTTGAGGACTTCCAAAAGGTGCGTTCTGGTAATCAAAAGCCTGCAGCACCAAAACAAAAAGTGTGGAAACCGGCTAAGCAAAGTTGACTGACATTAAATGTGGATGCAGCTTTTCTCCCAAACCACCATCAGGGAGGCATAGGCGGTGTGTTACATGATGATATAGGTAAGTTTATGGCTACCTTTGCACGTACTATTCCTTATACAGCATCACCTAAGCAATGTGAGATGCTTGCAATATGTGAAGGTTTGGACTTGCTCTACTCCCTTCAAGAGCGTAATGTAACAGTGCAAAGTGATTGCTTAAAGGCTATCTCTAAGATACATTGCCAGGATCATAGTTTACTCGTGAATGGGGGATCATTGATGACATAAAGCAGGTCTGGAATGAATTGGCAGGCATTCGAATAGAACATGTTTCTAGGAATTGTAACGCGTTTGCTCACCGCTTAGCTGCTATAGGCTTTGAAGATACTCAGGCTTCTGTATGGTTACACCAACCACCTAAATGCATCATTGGTGTACTCCACCATGACTGTAAAAAGCTCAAGTGAGCAAATTATCTATAAAAGCTCGTGTTTGGTCTTCAAAAAAAGGGTATGAGACCAAGCAGTACATTACCATAAATGGAATTCATCTAAAGAAAAGTCAGAGAAATACATGCATGTTCCAGTTAGCATAGAGCCATAGAGAAACAATTAGTACAGTTTATAAAAAGACATCTAATGAATAAAAAGCTATTTCTGTGGTATGTCATTTTCCATTAGAATTTTTTATGTAGAGTTCTCATACATAATTTTATGAATGATGAATACCATATACTGTATTTTTTGACTTTTGGGGAAGCAAATAAATATAACTAAATCTATTCAAGTTTAAATGGTTTTCTAGCTTATTCAAGTTTAAATATAACTAGGTTTATGGACATTGAATATGAATCATACAACACAACTCAAAAATATTAAGCTATTTCAAAGGGTAGTCTAGGGTTTTTCCGTTTTCCATCTTTGCGTCCCGTCCGGCAACTCCCGCTCGAGGCAGGCCTCCGGCCTTGTCGAGGTGTGGTGAGTGCAGCCGGATGAGGCTTTTTCTTGAGGCTATTGCTAGGCAGGTTTTGGGGGAGGGTTACTGACTTGATGCATATACCCTCGCAAGCGTACGAATCGTGTCAAGATAGGGAAGTATTAAGCCCCAAATTATCGTACCACGGGGATTAGTGGCTAACCCACAATCCTTGGGTAGTCGGAACTAAAGTCACTAAGCAAATAAAGGAAAATAAAACAAATAAAAATGCTAATCTAAGGAACCAAGCCTTAGCAATGCTCGGCTTTGGATTTCACCAAAGCTTAATCAAAACTAAGAGCCTAGTGGTGGATATGCACAAATGAGTGGAAGAGTTTAATGTTTGGGGGTTGATTATAACTTAACAAAAAGTAATGAAATGTAAAACAATAAAAATAAAAATGAAATGTAAACAATAAAAATGAGAATGTCGGGTGCTAGGGAGGCTCACTACACCAAAAACGTTAACACAACACTTTTTGCACAACGAAAAAAAAAATTTGTTGTGTGATGAAGAAAAGTGAATCATACAACACATTTAGTAAACTTACGTTGTATAAGGTGGTTAAAATTCTGAAGTTTTTGTTTAGAAGGTTATTACACAACGGTTACAAGAATAATCTGTTGTGTGAATGAAAAAAAAACAGCGGCAGATTTCCCTCTTGGCCTAACTCAAATTTGGCTCCAAATTGGTACTCCAAAGGAAAACAGAATAGTTATATCTGTTGTATGAGTGTAGCTTGCAAAATATCATACAACAGTTTTTTACTTTGGGTTGTCCAAGTAATGAAGATATATACTGGCAAAATTTCAATGCATCCAAAATGTCATTCATTCCCCCAAAATGAATAGACTTTGATCGAAATGTAGGTTACATATATGTACTCCTATAACGTAATTTCGTATTTTTGTTGTCTAAATGAGAGATACCTATCTCTAGCACCAAAACTGGTACTATGATTGCACATAGGCGGGAACTATCCCTCCTTTCTCCCTCAGCTCAAATTTAAACTATGTATAATCAGACAACATAACTTCATATACGTGTTTTCTGATTCATGAATACTTTTAAAAACCAAACCCTGGCACCTTGATAGCTATTATCTCCCACTTGCAAAAAATAACACTTAAACAAAATAACAAATTACCTTTTCTTCGAGCATCTCTCCTCAAAACATCATCTCCTCTCGTGTTTTACTGTCCCTTTTCCTAGATTGCTCCTCTCCCTATTGTCTCCGCAATCCCTTCCTCCATCTACATCATGATCTTCGCCTACACGCATCACCGCCAAGATTAGGGTTCTATTATCTCGAATCAGCCATCACTCAATTCCATTTGTGAAGAAATAGGGTTCTGCGTATTAGGAACTGGGAAGGAGGAGGAGGTTCTTCAATCCGCTGAAGATTAGGGTTCTTCGATCTCTAGGTTTACAACGTCAATTTGGGGATTTGTGGGCTACTCGATTTGGGGGTTTCACAGCTACTTGATTTGGGGTTTTTACGGCTCTTCATCCTCTCTTCGATTTGGGATTTCTGGGCTTGTGTTGGTCTTCAAATGAGAAAGGTAATGGAATTTGAGTCGCTGGGTTTTTGGTGTTTTTGGTTTGTTGCTATGGTTCTTGGGGAAGCAGTGTCGCTGGGTTCTTCGCCTTCCTTCCTTTCGTCTGTACATTCCCTTCAAACCCTAATTTTATTTCCGATTTGTGGTGTTTAATTGGTGATTTAGCGATTCTCCGTGTAAATATTGGTTCTGGATTGTTCGAATTTGAGATTGGAGGTTGTGGATAGAATATTGTTTGGTTGAAGAAAGAAATTCAGATCTGGATGTCTAGGTTTTTAGGATTTGCAATTTCAATTGGTGTCTACGAGTGTTTGATTAGGCCGATTAGATTGCACTGCAAGATCGATGGTATTGGTTTCTTTTATAAAGAATTTAATTCTTTGAAGGGATTGATACTTTGCTTGTTTGGTTCTGTAGGATAAAATTTTGTGGTTAAGGTATAGTATTTTGGAAAAGCATGATAGTTATATGCCTGGGAAAATGCTTGGTTTGTTTTGAAACTCGAGAATGGCTGCTTCGGATGGATTTACGTTATTACAGTGAATTGAAGTGCACGGGATTTGCATTGTTTTCTGGCGTTGATAATTTTGCAATATCTCACTACTGTGTGTGGATTCTTTGTAGTGTTATGGCCCCTGCATGTTTACCAGCAAAGGCATCCCCTGAACTTTGTCTTCCTTGGACTTTTTACTGTGAGTCTCAGTGTCACTGTTGGTGTAGCGAATACTGATGGTGAGTCTCATTACTCTACATTTGGAATGCTTTTGGGTTATGTTACAATTTGCTTAAAGTTGTAGGCTTTATTTTTATTTCAACGTTGTAGGCTATCTATTGATTTCTATGTTTTGGTGAATTTCTTATTCTTGACATATTTGTCATCTGATTATATTATGTGCAACGGTTGCTTGCAGGAGCAATAGTGCTTGAAGCATTGATTCTAACCTCTGGTGTGGTTGCATCCTTGACCACTTACACCTTCTATAAGTCCCTCTTCAGTTCTTCAGTTCTTAATATCTGCTAATGCTCTGCGGCTCTACTTATAAAGATGTGATCTTTATATGAAGGTTGTTTTGATTCGTGCTTCAAAAGAGAAAACTATTTATGACTTGCAATAAGAAATGCCATTGCTTGCTGCAATTCCCCCCCCCGCCCTCCCAGAATGATTGTTTGCTGCAAGTTGATTTGCTAGAGAGATCATAGCTTTTGCTTCATAATGTAGATTATGCTGTGTTTTTTAAAAAAACGCATGAATGTAAAACATTAGAAAAGAAAAATTATAGTTGCAAGTAAACTTTCGATGGGAAAGAGGCAAAGAGCATATGGTATAATTAATAAAAAATTAACACACTGAGTATAACAAAACAAATACTATGTATTACTAAACTATCTTTTATGACATAAAGTTGACCTCATCTTAAAAGTATAGAAAGAACTATTTACCTGAAGAACTATGTTATTTATTGTTGGACCTTTTGCTATGTAATTATACCTGTCTTATTTGCAGGAACAACGTTGACAAAGGGAAGGCATTAGATAACCTGGATATCATATATCATATTTGTTCCTTTATTTGAAGGGTGAGTGGATTCTAAATAATGACAAATGGTTATGGGAAGTTCTTTGTTAGGTCATTAGATTAGCAACTGTGAAGTTGGAATCTGTTTCGCATTTAGATTGAGGCTAATCTGTAATCTTTATTTGCAGAAATTTCTTTTAGTATGAGGCATGCTTTTTGGGATCGTTGAGTCCTTTGAGTTTTTGGGTTTCCTGTGTTTGCATTGGGAGATGATACCAAGGCTTTTTCTGAACTTGATGGATATTGACTAATTTGAATGTTGATGGATATTAATTCGGTATTATGGGTTTCTGTTTTGTTATAACACACACTTGATGGATATTTACTAATTTGAATGTCTGTTCTCGGATGCATATTATATTTTTATTAACTTCCTAAACTTGGTACATTCACTTTGATACTTAGAAAAAATAAGTGTGATTTCTAAATTCCTTGGCTTGGTCAAACTGAAGGGAGCCATGTTGGCATAGGTAGGCTTTGGGTTTAGTCTGTCCAAGAGGTGTGTTATCTTCTGTATCGTTTTATAGTAGGATTTTCAGATTTACTATTATTTAACATACCATATTCTTGACATACTAGAAACTAACATGTGTTTTTCTTGATTGGTTCTGCATGTTTCTCTATTTGTTAGTGTATTTGGAGTCTTCTTTTTTGTCTTCTAAGTCACCGTTTTGTTGCAGTTGAACAAAGATGTAAATGGAACTAGGAGCATTGGAATAATTGGTGATAGAGGATCCAAAGAAAGTGAGTGCTCATGTTGCATATCTCTTATTGTGCTCATGTTGTTGTTTGATCAAAATCTAAATTTGCAACTGTCAATCAGATTAATGTCCCAATCTCCTTTGATTTATAGGTTATGTTTCGGTCGATCACCCCAATCTCCCTTTCAAGCACAGTTGCTGCCCTGTTTTGGCATAAGTCGAGTGCGATAGACCCTATATTTAATATCCAGGTAACCTTCAAATTCCATCAAAAACTAATTTGATGAACTTTGCATATGCTTTTTGGTAAAACTGGAAGAAGTTTGCTGACTTTAATCCTATATGTACTATCATCAATTGTGATCCATTGTGTAAAGGGTGATATTCGATATATTAATGCAGACATATATCTAGAGTAAATTGGATGTGCTTTATTTGTTTGTATGTTTCTCTAGGTTGCAGCTATTGTGGTGTAAATGATGTTATATACAGCAAGACAAGTGTCATGCCCCTGATTTTACACACATGAAAATCGAAATATATAATCCCATAATTATACATGCGTGAACGTTCAGTCATCAATACAAAATACCTTAAATCTTTTTCCCTTTAACTTGCACACATATTGATGCCCTGAACCCTCAAAGTTAATATACACTCGCTCCATAGAGTTATATATTACACAAGCTTACGAATTAAATTGTCAACAACAAAATAAAACGTAAATGCTCCTCAGAACTCACTACAAGCGGAAGTCTTAACAACGGTAAAGTCACAAAATTGGCTTCCTACCGTAAAGCTGCTAGCTCGCTGCCTCAGTTTCAGCCACGATTACCCTGACCTGAAGGATTTTCCCCTACACCGTTTGAATGGTGCACCGGGTTGCCACACAACAAACCCGGTAAGCTTTTGCAAGCCCGTATGAGTAACTCAAACCACACACAACTCACACGAATCACGAGAATAACTCACATGAATCACGTTTAAATCAATAAACAAAGCACGAGATAAACTCACTCAAATCACGTTTAAATCAATAAACAAATCACGAGATAAACTCACTCAAATCACGAGATAAACTCACACGTTTAAATCAATAAACAAGCGCGAGATAAACTCACTCAAATCACGTTTAAATCAATAAACAAATCACGAGATAAACTCACTCAAATCACGAGATAAACTCACACATTTAAATCAATAAACAAGCGCGGCGGACAAACTAGAGCTCTAACTGATCGTATTCACTAACCCGGCCAAAGGCGTGAAGTCCCGATTTTCCCACCCACGATCCTCAACTCATAAGTCTTTGGACCCGCGGTATAAATACCAAAACATTAAAGGAGTCACAGTGGACCCAAAATGTTACACGAATCTAAAATGAAAGATTCCCCGTAATTGACCCCTATCAATTACTCCCGGTAAAAAACCCATATTTAAATAAACCACCCACGAACTAAAATGTTCCTCAAATACACAAATCTCAACTCTTTTCAAAACAAATCGAAATCAACATTTCCACAATCATTTGTTTTCCAAAAGCCACAACCCAAAACAATAAAAAACATCATTTCATGCATATTGTTTCAAAATCCACAAACCACCAAAACATATATATTTCACGTAAATATATATATATATATATACACACGTAGTCATCCGCTCAGGAATGCCTACTAATACCAATTATAGTTTGCAGTTAACTAAATAACTCTCAAAACGATAAAGGTAAACCCGTTCGTGAATGAACTTCGTGAGATTACTCACCTCGAAATTCCCGCTGCGTCTTCACACCACTAGACTACTTACAGAATGCACTCTGTCAAGCACCTAAGAAAAGTACAGCCTTGATTCAGTAATGAAACACAAGGAATAACGTTCGAAACCCTAAATCGAACCAAAATTCCCAAAGTGACGCCAATCGAGGCGAAACCACATCCGAGACCACCCAATGTCTCCAGAATACATCTACGATCGATGTGACCAAACCACAAGTCGATCGGACGCTCGAATCCTCACGGAACGAATAATTTCACCGATATGAAACGGCAAAAATCATAACAATTCCATACGAATTCCAAAATTTGCATATTATATATCGAAACACTCGTAACAACGAGTAGAACATATATAATACCAAAAATAGTTCCTTAAGTGGCCGGAACACCGCCGGAAAGCCGCCACAGGCGGTGGCGCACCGCCGTCGGCCAAAACTCAATATTTCACAAAACTCCCAACATCAAAGTTCTTCATCTAAGCATGCTTGTGAACTTTCCTAACTAGCTCGAAGTCAGAAAACAAGCAAAAAGGGTCAAAAACTACCTCACAAGCCGTGAATAGTAATCCAATCCGAGTTGATCAAAGTTTCACGTGAATCGACCCAAACAACCACCAAAGATCGATCAAGGAGGCTGCTCTGAGCTCAACCAAGAAGACTCGAAGCCTCGCCGACGTCGGAACAAGGATTTCAAACCGGGTCCGAAAACACCAACCTGCACCGCCTTCTACCGCCGCCACCACCGAGAATTGGCACTAGAGGACACCACAGGGAGGAGCGAACGGAGGAGTCGAGCTGATCTGGAAAGTCTCGTCGCCGGAGATGGCCGGAGCTCGCCGGAACAACCGGTTCGGATCACCGGGTTCGGGTCTGGTCGAGCGCGGGTGATGAGAGAGAACGGAGGATTTCTGATTTCTGGAAATAGTAAAAGTGAAAATGGAAATAGTAAGTTTCCGAAAATGGAAACTCCTATTTATAGAACTTTCCCAAAACTTCAGACGCTCATAACTTTCTCATATGAACTCCGATTCTCACGTTCCACATGTCCACGAACTCGTATCGACGCGCTCTACAACTTTCGTGAAGGAAGTTTTCGAAGAATCCCAACGTATAAAAAGTCAACCTTGAGCCCCCCCCCCCCCCCCCCAAAAAAAGTCATACTTTCCGAATAGAAATTCATCTGAAACACTTCCGCTCCATCCACAAGCCACGAAACCATCCAATAACCATAACTTAGATTCCGGAAAATCCTCAGAAAATAAATACGAATTTTCAGGACATCACAACAAGCATGTGATATACATATATATATATATATATATATATATATATATATATATGGGGAGTAAACATATAGATATATGTATAGTCTACTACTGCAGAGGGAGATGGATAGTTTTGACAATTGTACAAAAAAACTTCAATCACTGGATTACAAAAGTGCATGTAGAAATTGTTCCCCACGCATCCCACTTCAGTTTTCACCTTTTTGTACTATTGTCTTATTAATTTTCATGTGCTTTAGTTTTGTTTGAATCAATTTTATGCATCTCTGATTACTGGAAACATTAAAATTGGAGATGTATAAACCATATCTTCTACAATTTCAGCAATCAAAAGAAGCATTAGTTTTTTTTTTTTTAAACCAAATTTTAATTGAGATAGAACAACTAAAGTAGTAATTGATATCACTTCAAATATTGTTTATCTGTCCCGACTTAAACTAAAACAGACAAACATCAAATTACTCTTGGTTGGAACAACTTAACAAGTAGTTGATATTACTTCTAATGTTCATGTCAGGGATTCAAGGGAGGTTCATTGAATCAAAATTCCTCTGTCTCTAAGTCTTTGCTTCCTCAACCTACATTAAAGGTAATTTGGTTTTACTTAACGCCAATAATGAACTGGAAAAGATCAAAGTTTGATTACTGCATACATGTGTTTGACACGCAAGCTGAACCAGTGGGGCATTTCATGATTTTTGAAAAACCTGTACTTATTGTTTTACTCTCAGTTTTTGACAGCTTAAAGGAGACTCTTCAATGATAATTTTGAACTTGGTTTCATGAAAACGAAGTTAAAATGAAATACTTATGCTATTTTGATCAAACTGCACTGTTTCAGGATTTCTGTTTTATTCAGCATTTCTGTCACTTTAGATTCTTGTTTGACAATTCATTTGAACTGCGAATAGCATGAAACTCTGGAAAATAGTAGCTTTGCATGTCTACTTGAAATCTGGAAAGTTGTGCTTCAAATCATTGAAAGAATAATTGTTGGTGAATTTTTCTTTCAAGTTATCAGTTTTCTAAAACTGTCTGAAGCTTGCAGCATGTTGTTACTGATCCTTTTGATATAATAAACTGATTTTAGTGGGAGAGGAGAGGCAGCAACCAATATACCCAAGCGGATATTGATCGAGTGCGAAATGAGTGGGGGGATTTTGTTGTCAAGACATATGTACACGAGTCATGAAGTAGCGCACTTGTTGCTGGTACATTTTAGATAAGGAAAAGCATCTTTTTTATGCTTCTCTGCTGGTACATTGTCATGCACCATGTGTGGCATGTTTTGGAACAATATATGTGTATCAGCTTTTTGACGTCCCAAGTAGATGGGCATGCACTAGAATGTTTTTCTTGTGTAAAATGTTGGTTTTAATGATTGGGAAATGCACCCCTTTAGCTTGAAGTTTAAAGTATTGGTTATATGAATCATTTGATGGTTTGCAATGTTTGTATTTGATATAGTAATGTTCATTTGGTAAATGGACCAAATGAATGCACAATCTAATTCAGGAATGAGATGTTCAAATGATCACACAACAGATTAGATATAATGATTACTGCCTGTTGTCTGAATGGCCAAAAATGGGACAAAAACACATTGTAATCAATCATATCACACATCGGTTTTTAACGAATCAGTGTCTTCTGATTTATACTCAGACAACAGAATTAATTGAACTCTGTTGTCTTAAAGTTAATCACACAACAAATATAGTCCAAGAACTGAAGTTTGAAGATCAATCAGACAACAGACAAAATAAAAAATGTTGTCTGACACGCTTAACATACAACAGCTTAAAACTGGCACTGTTGTCTGAAGACAGCGCCTCAACTGCTGCGCAGCTGCGCTTGGCATCTGTCGAGCTATCACACAACAGTTATAACACATACCTGTTGTCTGTGTGTTTCTCACACAATTGTGTTCCACTGTTGTCTGATTTTTCATCAGACAACGGCTCACTCTACAACGGTGGGTCTCCAAATCCCACAACGGTTTTCTGCCATTGTCTGATAAGATTTTTGGTGTAGTGGCTCTTTCACCAAATCTTAAGTGTCGGAAGCTAATCTAATGTAGATGCAAATTTCTTACTTTGGCAGTAGTCGTATCCAAGGCGGTTCAAGGCTCAAGGACCAAAATTCTCTTTCATGGTATTCCTACTCCGGTTCAAGGGTCGTAGGAACTCACTTGACATGAATTAGAGCCGGTTCAATGGTCTCTAATTCACATCAAGAGGCCTAGAGATCGAGGAATTAGACTACTAAGCGACTCGTCCACGCAATCATGGAACAAGTGTAAATCACCATGCTTATAACCCCTCGAATACGAAATTGAAGGTTTCTAACTTAGGAATTAGAGGGGGTCAAGCCTCTAACTCCGTCCTAGACATGCTCAAAATACACACCTTAGAGTTGACTAGGCTCCTAGACATGCATTTTAACCCAACAAAATTGATATAAGCAACCATCATATGAAAATTGCATCATTACATTAAATTAAACATCTTTTATACAAAATTTGGGTTAGGGCACACAACCCTAACTCCCAACAAGAAATTACTCACAACCCATAATCATACACATCAAGATTACAAAATTCAAATATAAAAGAGTATAGAAGTGTAGGAGAAAATAAGGATAACCACAATTAGCTAGAAAGCTAACATGACTATCATTGAATTATAACTCTCACAATTACCCAAGTCTTGAATCTTGTAGAAAAGAAGCCTTTGATGAATCCTTAAAGGTTGGGGTGAGTAAATCCTTCAAAATCCTAAAATAAAACTAACAAAAATATGGAAAAATGAAAGAGAAAAGTGGGAGGAGAGCGGTCCAAAGGCTCCCCCCCTTTTGGTGGTGCGGCGGTGCTGTGTGATCTCCTTTTCTTTTTTTTCATGGGGTTGGCTGCGATGGTATATATAATGGGGCACGGTCAGGGTCTCAAAGGGAGAAGGATGAGATTATAATTGGTGGATGGCTGTGATTTTTAAAGGAAAAGATCATGCGTGGCTGGGAGAGAAAGGAGAAATAGAAGATTAATATAAAAGCCACGTGTCAGGGGCTTGATAGTTTATCCAGACCACGAGCCTGCATGCTTCAATTAATCATTGGTTAATTAAGCTGCAGTTCCTTAATTGCATTAATTTTTCTCCAACTTCTCACACAACGTCAAATATAACTGATCGATTTTCTCTCACTTGAGGACACTGGTCGTAGTTTACTCGTGTCAGCTACTTTGTCCTCATGTCGATAACTCTTGTTTGCTCTAAATTTGTGTCAATTTATCTCAATTTCCGCAACTCTATTTATTTTTTACAAAATAAATAAAAATGAATTAGTTCCATATTAATCAACTCGAGCATTAACTTAATTATTTTATTTAAGATATAATTACGCGCATGAAAATGCGAGTAATCAGTTACTGCTCTACCTTTTGATATGGTGGTTGAGGCAGAGTTCTGGGCACCGAACCTCTGATGCGCGGTGGCTGTGATGTATGGTGGTGGAGCTTCGTCGCTGGTATCCAAGACTCGTCTGCAACAGGAATTGGGTCTGGCAGGTCGTGATGACGATGAGCATGATGGTGCAAATCATGCGGCGCAAGAGGGGCTATGTGGATCTTGCGGCGCAGGCGTGGCGGCGTGGTCAGACTGGCACGGTCATGGCGGCCTTGATCGATGGGAAGTGATAAGGCAACTGTGCGTGAAATTTTCGTGTAGAGGAGATTGGTATTGGGCTTGGGTCTGCCCATGCTCATTGGGCTGGAGATCGTGACTTTCCTATGGTTTGGGCTTTTCTAATAGTTAGTTTTACTTTCTAATAATCCCTTGATTGTTTAGGGAACTATGCACTTTTGTGTCTGTAGTGTGCCTATTTGCTATAAAGTTCATAATTATAGGCTCACTTGTTTTAAGTGAGCGGTAAGTTCAAACATAGTTGGTCTATCCCTATGTACAACTGTGAGTTTCATCACGAATCCTTGTTCTGTCTAAAGAAGGCAGCGGGAGGGTATGTAATGGTCTTCTTGGCATGCATATTAATGAAATCTTGACGGACTATTTTTCATCTTCTACTAAAAAAAAAAGTTTAAATATAACTAATTATTTTTTGCTCATGACTCTCATAAAAGATATCTTTGATTCCTTCCCTGATTCTCTATTCTTTGATTAAAACAAAAAGATTATCCTATTTTGCAATGATACAATTCAACTTAAGGATAGAGTTATTATATTTGTCATATTTGTATAGCAATGCTCGATGCACTGCATGCTTGGAAAAGAAACAGGAGTTTGGTGTATGATGATTGCCATTCGAGGTCGTTTTAGGTGTAAACTCTATTTTTGTCTTGTATATCATCATTATGAAATGCTAACTTGATAAATGCAAAATGGAAAGGCAGACGAAGCTTAATATGATCTCACTCGCTAGTATATACTATATGGTAATGATGCAAGTATGGTTGAAGGTTGTGTTACTTTTGTATGAACTGTGTTCTAGAGCATCTGGATTTCTGCCTACAATATTAATGAGGAAGGAGTAGAAAACTTTGGGCCGGTCCTGAGATTCTAACGGCCTGAGGTAAAGAATTAAAACGTGGCCTCCCATATATACATATAAAAAAAATTTCGCCAAATAACAGTACAAAATTATGTATTTTAAATAAAAGTAAATATGAAATTAATAACAAAACAAAAGTATATGAATATCTACTCCCTACATAAATTTTTGAATTACAAAACTAGTTAAATTTTTTTTTTAGCATCACTGAAACCTTGCTCGTCTCACATTTTTAGCTGCGAAAATACATATAATCTTGTCATACCCATATTTTTTCAATAGAAAAAAAAAAAAAAAAAAGTGGGATGGGCTACGGAGTCTAAAAAAAATTAACATAAGTAATTGAAAAAAAAAAAACTGAAAGTGTAAAGAAGTTGGCTGGGCCACGGGGTCCAAGAAAAACTAACACAAGTAGTTGAAAAAAAAAAAAACTGAAAGTGTAAAGAAGTTGGCTGGGCCACGGGGTCCAAGAAAAACTAACACAAGTAGTTGAAAAAAAAAAAAAAAAAAACTGAAAGTGCGAAATCTGGGCCCTCTGAAGTCTCAAAAAATTAAAAAAAAAACAAATGAACAATTCTTGTGATTTGAACCATGGTGGGGAAGACACAAGATAACCACATTTCCAACGGAGCAACGCGCCATCTCTTATTTGTAAAGGAAACATATATATATATATATATATATAAAGACTATCTGTAACGTACATATAGAAACTCCCAGCCCTCATGGCCGGCCCTAGCAGTGGTCTAAGTATTTGTCAACTATAACAATGTTTATTAGATAATTAAACTTCTCAGGTAATAGAAAGTTACGGTTCCAGTTACATTGATTGTTTCCAGTTAATAATATTAGGGTTCTAACTCTTAGTTTTATATAAAAACTTCCCAATGTTAGAATTAAACATGGCATAAACCCAAAACCTAAAATTAGAAAGAGGTAGTTCTTACCACACGCAGAGGTGCCAAAACTCAAAGTGCAAACAATAAGAGCTCCCCGACAACAACTAACAATAGCTTCCCAATCTTGGCTTCCACACTTCCTCTAGACAACAAAACAAAAACCAACATTGCTTTGGTCATCAGTTGGTGGCAGAAACAAAGAGAAAGCTCTTGTAAATTTAGCAGCTAAAAAGACAGTAGCTTTTTACTTGTACATTGCCAAAACACATAATAATCAACGAACCCAACTCTTTTTTTCTTTTCTTTTTTTTTGAATAAAGGAATTATCTTCATATAACAGGAACTCAATAGAGTTGATCACAATCGTAGTGTAACACCTCTAGAAAATAATTTTGGAGTGCCATCAAGCGATAAGAAAATTGTGCTTGCCTCAAGCTAGAGTGGCCATTACATACCCTTTCGCTATCATCTAGGAACAGAACAAGAAGATATGGTAGTACCCACGGTGGTACTGTTTGAACCTATATTTGGCAAGGCCCATGTAGCAGATAGGTGGACCTGGCCCGCAAAGCCTAATGAAAGACCGCGGCTAATGATGGACAGCGACCAATTAGCCGCAGCACATTAAATGTTTATTTTCAAATTTATGACTGAAGATAACATGTGCAGAGAGCCATTATTAGATCAGGAGAGTCCAAATGAATCACAAGGAGTAATGAATGACCGCGGACCCACGAGTCATAATGAATGACCGCGGCTAATTCAAAGAGACTGATTGTCAGGAGAAACGTTACCAAAGTTTGGGGCAATTATCTTGAATGAGTATCAGGAGGTGTTATTGCCAAGCATCAGTTACAAGACCTGATTGATTGCTTATGAAAGAATCAATCATTGATAACGATATCACAAACATGAATACTGTTCTATTTGTAATCAATGCGGTCTTAGCTGTCAAAGGTTGATATTGTTTCTTTTCCTTCATTCAGTAGGTTAGTTTCACTATAAAAAGGACCACAGGTTTCATTGTTAGAGGTCCTCGACCAAAACGCTCTACGTGATTACTCAAATTTTATCTCAATACATTTCAATATTTCTGCAACACTTATCAATCTTCACATGTTTATCTTCTTCACGTGTTTATCTTATAGCTTTTATTTTACAGGTACTTATCTTTCCTGCACTTTACTTTGTCGTTCTTTACATTCCAGCAATTTATCATTTCGCTATTTACTTTGTCTGCACTTTATTTCCCGCGGTTTATATTCTTATTGTTTATCTTTATTTGCTGCACTTCTACTTTGCATTATTTACATTGTTGCGCTCATAAATACAAAATCACAAAAAGAATCATCATCACTTCACTTTCACCTCAATCACCGAGGTACACAGCACTGCTGCCAGATAAGGCCGATTTGTGCTAAAATCCTTGCATTCAAGGCAGAGAGAACCCCGCGGCCGAGATCGATCCTTTCTTGGCCCACAATCAACTGATCAGAAGTCAGATCGGCGCAAGATCTACAATCTAGAACAAAACCTCGCTTGGCCTACCGGCCGCGAGTTGGCACGCCCGCGCACACGTCACCACTCCAGAAGGACACATGTAAGCCAAAGAAGCCCTCGGCCGAGACGATTTTTGAGCAAACATCTTTTGGCACGCCCACTGGGACACTAATGTATTAGGTGTTTTCACAAATGAGTTTCTGTGAACCTAATCTAAACAGCTCAAGTTCAATATATGGTGTTAACCGGAGATACAGCTATGCTACATACAAAAGTTTTGTTGACTTCAATAGCCACGTAGCATGGAATTTACAAACACCCAAAACACAACCCCAATATGGTTGCAGTTTTGACAAGGAGGATGATTTTTCCCTAGATGGTAAGCCCAAATTTGATCTCGACATTGAGCCTATTGATGATATATATGAAGAAGACGAGCCAATTCATGGCTTTGATCTACTCAGAGGGCTAAAGTACCATCAAGAGGTTGTACACTTTGACATGGTTGTCAGTAATAAAGCCGACTTAGAAAAATCACAATCGGCTAAATTTGAAGTAGAAGCCGAAGTTGGTAATTCAAGTACATGTGCAGAGCTTGAAAATTCGGCCTTCATAATAGCCAGAGAACAAGAACCTACTACATGGGGTTTAAGTTTAACGCTTCACAGCCTCCAAAGGCTTGAACCAAAGGCCGAAAACAAAGAACTTTCCAAGTTTGTGATAAAGCATTGTTGGCCGCCTCCATAACCCAGTTGTTGAAGAGCCGCACTTGAACAGACGCGGTTAATAAAGGTTCATGGTTAACTAATTGTCTACTGGGCATATAGAACGTATAATTTATAATCCTCAACTCTTATTGGGTGGTACCGACGAGTTTTTTTAGTTTTTGGCAGTAACAAACGGTTGAATAGCCGCGGCTATCAAATGATCGCGGCTAGCAAAGGATCGCGGCTAAATGTCCATAATTTAATGAATCGTGGTTAAATGGCCGTGTAGGAGTAAGCTTGAAATCAACGGTTGAATAGCCACGGCTATCAAATGATCGCGGCTAGCAAATGATCGTAGCTAAATGTCCATAATTTAATGGATTGTGAAACCAAGGGTTGAATAGCCGTGGCATAACAAGGAGCCGCGGTGAGTGACTGCTGCGTGACGAATGTCACCAACGCTATAATGCGTGAACCTTGCCAAGAGATTTTTCTAGAAACAATCTTTTAGTCCCTTAACCACTCGGCATCTATGTCGAAGCTCAAGGGACTAGGGGGGCTCTGTTTGAACCTATATTTGGCAAGGCCCACGTAGCAGATAGGTGGACCTAGCCAGCAAGGCCTAATGAAAGACCACGGTTAATGATGGACCGCGGCCAATTAGCCACGGCACATTAAATGTTTATTTTCAAATTTATGACTAAAGATAACGTGTGCAGAGAGCCATTATTAGATTAGGAGAGACCAAATGAATCACAAGGAGTAATGAATGACTGCGGACCCACGAGTCTTAATGAATGACCACGGCTAATTCAAAGAGACTGATTGTCAGGAGAAACGTTACCAAAGTTTGGGGCAATTAACTTGAATGAGCATCAGGAGGTGTTATTGTCAATCATCAGTTACAAGACCTGATTGATTGCTCATGAAAGAATCAATCATTGATAACGATATCACAAACATGAATACTGTTCTATTTATAATCAATGTGGTCTTAGCTGTCAAAGGTTGAGATTGTTTCTTTTCCTTCATTTAGTAGTTTAGTTTCACTATAAAAAGGACCATAGGTTTCATTGTCAGAGGTTCTCGACCAAAACGTTCTACGTGATTACTCAAATTTTATCTCAATACATTTCAATATTTTTGCAACACTTATCAATCTTCACGTGTTTATCTTATAGCTTTTATTTTACCGGTACTTATCTTTCCTGCACTTTACTTTGTCGTTCTTTACATTCTAGTAATTTATCATTTCGCTATTTACTTTACTTTGTCTGCACTTTATATTCTTATTGTTTATCTTTATTTGCTGCACTTCTACTTTGCATTATTTACATTGTTGCGCTCATAAATACAAAATCACAAAAAGAATCATCATCACTTCACTTTCACCTCAATCACCAAGGTACACAGCATTGCGGCCTAATAAGGCCGATTTGTGCTAAAGTCCTTGCATTCAAGGCAGAGAGAACCCCGCAACCAAGATTGATCCTTCCTCGGTCCACAATCAACTTATCAGAAGTCAGATCGGCGCAAGATCTACAATCTATAACAAAACCTCGCTTGTCCTACCGGCCGCGAGTTGGCACGCCCGCGCACATGTCAACACTCCAGAAGGACAAGTGTAAGCCAAAGAAGCCCTCGGCCCAGTGACACGCGGCCAAGAAGATTTTTGAGCGAACACCAAGTAACCTTTATTTGACTAGGATTTGTTTTCTACTTCTGAAGCTTCGTTTTTAGACTGGGTTTGACTTGCTATTGCCATGTGTTTGGATGATTTTCGACTCCTATATACTCTATGACATCATGTATACTAGGATGATCAACAACCTTCAAGAAAAACTCCAAGTAAGTCGCTAGAAAAGATCTCTGAAAAAGCTTCGTGAAAAGTTGACAGTTACTGCCTTCTCGGGAAGCCTACTTTGAGCATTAATTCCCACTACCTTGATGGCATTTATGACCAGCTCATGGGCTCATTTTTTCTACAACATCATGACTTTAAGGAATGATAGTCCTTTTTGCAAGAGTCTACTTGGAAGATTGCAAGAAAAGCTCTTCAAAACTGTTCCCGATAAGCTGATTTTGAACTGCAGTTTTCTGCGTTGCAGCAACTATTTTGCACAACGATTTCCGTGGACTTTCCTTGTAATTTCAGGCCAAATAAGTGATTAGACTTGGTCCTTTGTATAAGTACTTCATGGCCCATGGCTTCATTGCTCCATTTAAGCTCCTATTTTTCTGGGATTGCTTCACGAAATACTTGTGCCACCAAAATTGGTTGTGCAAGTAAAATTCGCTGGAATTTCACTTTTTCTTCTCTTGTCAAGATTTTCTACAAAATGTGGAATTAGATTAGTCATCACTAAATTGGACTTTTAGAACAAGTAATTTCCATATTTTAGGATACAAATATATATATATATATATATATATAAATGAATTATGATCCAATAGAGAACAAAAGAGCTTAAAATCTAGCCTTTCACTTGAATTATATCGGCAAATCTTTGAAACACTATCCAGATTACATAGATTAATGTCTCTAAGTCTGCCAAGTTCCCATCAACATCTTCTTCCATGTTTGCACATTAGTATCATCTTCAACATGAAAAATCAATAATAAATTAGTGCAAAGAGGACATCTTCTTAAAATATGGCCATGTTGGCAAAGCAGGCTTGGAGGATACTTATCAACCCCTCATCTTTAATTGCTTGCTTGTATAAGGCGAAGTACTATCCTGAGACATCGTATTGGGAGGCTACTCCTCATGCTTCTCCCTAGTATTCCTGGGGGAGTATTTTCTCTACTCGAGAGTTGTTGAAAGGGAGTTGTTGTTGGCAAGTGGATGATGGAAGAGACATTCGAGTGTTCACCGATAATTGGTTACTGGGGTCCCCTACTGGGAGACCTACAGCTTCAACTTTAGCTCAAAATGAGGTTAGCCATGTCAGTGACCTAATTTTGAACACAGGAGTCTGGAATGTTTCTCGTATTCAGCGTTTGTTTCTAGCTCAAGAGGTGGAGTTGATCACTTCTATACCCTTGAGTAGAAGAGTGGTTGCGGATAGGCTGGTTTGGAAATTGACAAAGGATGGTTGGTATTCTGTGAAATCTGCTTACAGGTTTTCTTTCGCTTCCTCTGCTAACCATAACCCCATGGTCTCTTCTTTGGGGAGTGCTTTCTGGAAGAAACTATGGAAGGTTAATGTTCCAAATAAGGCTAAAATCCATATGTGGAGAGTTTTTTGGATATATTGCCTTCACTTGTCAAACTTGAAACAAGAAGGGTACAACTAGAGTCGACCTTTTGCGTACTGTGTGATGAGTATCCTGAGTCTACTCTCCACTTGTGTAGAGAGTGTAGCTTCACTCAATCGGTGATTGAGTCCAATGCTATTTTGAAACAAGTATTCTATGGTCCTCAGCTTCGGAATAGTAGCATGTTTTTATGGTCGACCTCATGTGCTTGGGAACTGTCCTTGATTGAGTTTGGTAATTTTATATTTCTACTCTATGGTGTTTGGAAGGAGCGGAATGATAGAATCTGGAGTCAACAGAAGGGGACAATGGGTGATGTGATTCTTAGCTCTGTGACCAGATTGCAAGAGTTCAGGTTCCATAATCTGAAAGATACAAATACTGTGATCAAACGAAGTCAAGTTGTACGCTGGTCTGCTCCATCTTTGGGCTTGCTGAAAATTAATGTGGATGGATCGTTTAATCATGTGACTCGCCAGGGTGGAGTAGGGATTGTTATACGCAATGAGACTGGGGCAATGTTAGCAAAAGGGGCTTGTCCTATTTCTGTCTACTTTCTCCAGAACATGGGGAACTTGTGGCTTGTAAGAAGGCTTTGGACTTTGCGGTGGAACACTCTTTCCTACCTGCTATTCTGGAGATGGATGCATTGAATGTTGAGCGTCAATTAAGTGATGCTATTGCTCATAACACTTTGATGTTAGGAAGATTGTACGATGATTTAGTTTTACAGCTGGAGGCCTCTTCGATTCTGCGGGTGGCTTATATTGGGAGAATGGGTAACTCTGTTGTTGGCTTATGCTTGCTTTCTCTCTCTCAGGATTGTTTTTATTTTTCTACTCCTTTGTTTCTCTCAGCTGCAGTAGTAGCTAAAGTTTGTTATTTGTAATTCCTACATTATCAATAAAGGGCTGACATTTTCCTCTCAAAAAAAAAATAATGGCAAATCTTTGTGTTTTCTGCAATTTTGAAACACTATCCAGATTACATAAATTAATGTCTCTAAGTCTGCCAAGTTCCCATCAACATCTTCTTCCATGTTTGCACATTAGTATCATCTTCAACATGAAAAATCAATAATAAATTAGTGCAAAGATTGAGACAAAAATGAACTTTCAAAAGTAGACTAACCATCTTATAAAGAACAAAAGCATTATAAATTTTTTGTAAGAACGGTAGCGAAATACTCAAAGTAAAGTTACCAGATGCAGAGATAGCGAAAGCGAGACACCACTTCTATCAACACAGTCCACACCTATAACAGCAGAAAATTACAAACTTTATAAATGGACACATCATCCCAATCAAAATCAAATGTAGAAAATAGAGAACAATCCCATTTAAAGAGAGTGCTACCTTAATTTCATGTACTAACCCAAAATTTTTGAAACCACTACACATAATGCATGTAATCATCATTCAATTCCCAATGACCAATCATCCCGTCAAATTTGTTTGATATGACTCGCATCAACAATTTGGTTACAGGAAGAAAATGTATGTTTCAGTGAAATACATACAAAGTTTCACAAAAGGAGATGAAGAACACACCAAATTCATCTTGCTTTTCTTCGCTCAATCTCTGTGAATTCACAAAAATTCATAATTGAAATCAATCAAAATCAACGTCCATTATTACTGACATTTTGAGAAGAAGAAAGAAGAAAGAAGAAAGAAGAAAGAAGAAGAAGGGACTGACTACACTCACTAGAGAAGCACCATTGGAGGCCATGGTAGATCGAGAGAGAGGATAAGAAAAACATTCTAAATGCGACAGCATATAGCATATAGCAAAGAACCAAGGCAAAAAAGTCATAGCAGGGGTTAGGTGGACACATGTCTGAGGTAAAGTATGTAACATAGCAGAGAAACAAGGGCAAAAAAGTCATTTTACTGTTCATTTCGTTTGTCCTTTTGTGGTTTGGGTTTTATTATAGTTATAATTTCTTACTTGAGTTATGAAATATATCAATCATCTGAACTCCATATTAATTTACATGCAATTGTCACTAATAGGATTAGCATCTTTTATTATCCAAACAAGAATGATTGATAATTGATTGAACCTAAAAACTAAGAAAATAGAAGAGATCACAATAGATTTTTTCTTTTTTAATCTAAAAAGGTCATCCCAATGTTGTATTGCAAGGCAGCCTCCGGTTGGGGTGCTCAACTTTATTGGAATAAGGGTCATTAGAAAGAGCTGTTTACAAAGTACCCTAAAAACCTATTCTAGAATCAGAATAAGAACCTAGCATACCCAAAATACACCCATGTTTTAAAGTTACGTACTTTTATTCTAACAAAAACCTAGAAACTTCGAGGGAAATAAAAGTTCAACAAAGTCAATGGTCTTTGTGACTTGTAGTAAAAATTAAATAACATTGGGGGTAGAGGGTGATTCCTCACCCTTCACGCCCATTTCGGGCACTAACACCTCAGTCCTAGCATTCGACTCTACCTCAATTGTAGTGTCTCTCACAGCATGAGCCTTTTTAGGCACCACGGCTTCAATCTCTATTGCTTTAGCCTCAGTACCCTTATTGGTGCCCTTGGCATGACACTTCCACTTCTTAACTTAGACTTCTTGACCTTGTCATCCATGTTTAGCTCATAAGCCAGCTTAGATTTATTCTTGCTACCTGATAAGAGCATTTTAATGCGACATTTTAACGGTTATTTCCTCATATTTACTCAGTTATTTTCTTAAATGAATCCCTTTAGTTTAGGAAAGTTTCTTTTTCCTATTTTTAGCAAGTTTCCATTTTAGTTTAGGGAAGTTTCCATTTCTTACTTTTAGGAAGTTTCTATTTTTCATTCTTGGAAAGTTTCTATTTTGGTTTTAGGAAAGTTTCTATTTTGAGTAATAGTTTCTATTTTTAGGTTCTTGGAGCAAACAAGTGGAAATGAACTCACGAAAGGAAAGAGGAGCTAGTCAATGTTGAGAGGTGTAAAGATGAGACACAAAGGGCTACACAAATGAGCAGAAATGAAGAAATGAAGCTTTCATGTTCCAACCAGGAAACCCGGTTCAAAAGAGGAAAGTGTACCAAGCAAGATTTCAGAGATAACCAAGATACTTGATTGAAATAATGAAGGAAATGATGTTGGAGGCATCAAGGCTTAAAGATGACGCAACAAGGCCCAAAAACTCTATGGATTAAATTGGATTTTCGGCAAAATGGATAAAAAGCCCATGGAAATTAGGGTTTTGTGACGTCAAGAGATATTTTTGGGGGAGAGTAGATGTTTTGCCGTGAAAAAGAGAGAGAGTTGGCGTGAAAATCAAGAAGAGAATAAAGAGATTTCGATGGAGATATTCAAGGGAGAGTTTTAAGGAAAGAAGAAGTGTGTGCAACAAGACAAGATTCAAAACAAGTCTAGATTCGTCCCCTATTTTCTCTAAAGATTTTGTTGCCGAAATTGGTGAAGAAAATCAGAATAAATCTCTATATATTTCGGCAATAATATATATTTAAGGGATTTAGACTTATTTTGGAGAGTTTTGATTGGTTGGACAACACAATAGGGCTTACATGGCAAATTGCGATTGGTTGGAATTATGTGGCAATTTCTGATAATTCCTTGGAAAATAAAAGAAGATTCATGAAGCATGGAGTGCCTTTGCCGTTCCCCTATATATACTCCCTCATTCTTGACATTTGAGACATCCTACAATTCAGAAAATACTCTCTCCATAATGTGAAGTCTCTCCTCCTCTCTCCATCCTCTAGTTCACTTTCAACGTTTCAAGCAAGGAAGAAGAAGAGAAGAACCAAGCCGTGAGCATCATCATCCATCTTCCATCTTGAAGACTTGCTTCCAAGATTCAAGAATCCAAACGCCAAGCATCCATCCCCATCTCCATCTCACGGTGTAATTCGTCCTCTTTCTGTGTAACCTTGTTTGATTTCATTTGAATTGTTTCTAGTTGACAACAATGTTTGAACAAAGTTTAATTCTGAAATTTTATGATTGAATGATATTTTCGATTCCTATGATTATGATTCTAAGTTGCTTTTGTGAGATTGTTCAATTAAATTTGTTTGATTGATATCTTTTATATGTTTATCTTATTTGGGTCGACACCTATAGTATTTGCATGTAATTGGTGCTAGATTTAGATAAATGCTTCACCTAATAGTTTTGTGAACCTAAATCAAAAGTAGTAAAGGCTTTGGACAAAGGTCGAATTTAATTGAAGAGGATTGCAATTAGATGAACTTATTCATACTAAGTTGTGCACTTAAGTTGATACCCTTTCTCTTGCTTATTGCGTTGAACATGTTTTGATTAGCTAGCTTTCTAGACTTTGATTGCATATTTGATAGGATTGATCTATGTGCTTTCACTTAGATTAATTAGTAAAGGAAAGTAAAATATGGAAAATCATTTGCTTGAAATGTTTTACATGATCAACTTCTTTCTCATGACTTGGAAGAACAATTGTAGGGTTGATTCGAATTTGATTATGGAATTGGTTTTGATCTTTGTTTCTTATGTTTCATTCTTGTATTTGTGTTTTTGTATTTACTTAATTTTATTTCTTTCTTTTAATTTTCGGAAACCTAAAACCCTAAATCCCCCTAATTTTGTAATTAGTGTTAATATTTTATAAATATTGTACTTTGTGTTTATTTTAATTCTTTACTTGTTGTACAATGACAGGTGTACCCTCAATCCCCAGAATAGAATGATCCCTATTTACTATATACTAACGATGACATTTTATAGGGTTTAAATTATATGCTTGCTTTGAGCGTATCACTACCCTTTGGTCTGCCTAGTTTCTTCTTTTTTGCAGAAATTAGAAGCTTTCCTTGTTTTGTGCTTCAAAGCAAAAGCAACATTCTCCTCCAGCTGGAATGCCAGAGCAGGGAGAGACATATATCTCTTACCATCCCTAATAGAATACTCCTTGGTGCTCTGATGGCCCTGACTATTACAAAATTATCACTGACTTTAAACTCTAGCCTTATAACTTCTTCGTTACAATTTTGATTTTTACATATTTCATGTCTCTGAATTCGGTTTATCATCTTCTAAAACTTTCGTGAAGAAAGTTTTTTCAAAAAGTGTATGAAACAAAAAGTCAACTTTTGCGTTCACTAAATGTTTGAAACGAAGGTAAAAAGTATAGATAGTTGTCATTTAATGTCCAAATGACTAGTAAACAGGTTTTTAGATATGGGGCATAACAATTTTGTGATTTAAAAGTACTTTATCGAATTCATACTGCATGCTTTGCTTTTATCTGAAAATAAAATTGAGAAAGCATTAAATTTCTTGTTTTAGTTTACTTGCAATTATTTATTTTTTTTGTCAACTCACTCTTACAATTTTCAATGATTTTCCCTGAGCCTTTTGGATTTACATTGCCAAGTCTGCAGATTAATTAAGGTCAAGCATGCGTAGGACTTGAGGCACAGTGTCCACCATCTTCATCTTTGTTGAAGGTTACATGTTTAACCTACTTTTTATCTTATTTCAGTTCCTAGTCTAGATTGCATTGATGGCTGAATTCAGTTGTAATGATAGTTTTTTTTTTACTTTTTGAAAAGAGTGTAATGATACGTTGATGTTGGAGATTGAGATTTCTTATATATTACTTGGTGGGAGCTGAATCTCTGAGGAGAGCATGTAGACTCTTGGGAGTTGGAATGGTGGTTGGTTACATTAGATGTGTTGAATTTGATTTGTAGATTTGGGTAGTCCATCTTTTGGGGGTAATTCTGCCAAATTTTAATAAAATTTCTCTTAAGATGGGCCGCACATGCCACTTCAGATTTCAGGCTGAAATCTAGGGCAGGTCTTATTACTAGGTCAAAGAGATTGCTGGAGCACTACAATTGAGTGCATTAGTGAAGAGATTCTCATTAAATTTTAACTGTGTGTACAAAGGCTATCACAGTCGTGTATGCTCGTTTAAATTAAATGAGCATCATTGTATTAGTGGATGATACTCATCTTTCCTAACCTACTCGACCACTGATGTAGGGTGTGTACAAAGGCCATAATAGTTTTTTTTTTTTTTTTTGAAATAGAAGTTAAATTCATTAGATCAACAGTCAAAGGCTAGAGTCTACCATAACTTACATAAGCAAAACTCGGCAAGAAAATCCGAATAAACCTATCTAAGCTAAAGCAGATTATTAAATCTCTGGGACGCTCGCTTTTAAGCAAGCATATCTAAGAATGAATAAACCTCGCCCTCTACGGAAATGAAATCATTCAACTAGCCCTCCCTTGCCAATCACGCAATTGTGGTACAAGTAAGAAACTAGAAACGTCATAGAAGACTAATAGTAGCTTTTCCAAACTCACAAAGGCTTGCGCCAATCTTATTCAAGATAATTACGAACTCCCGTAGCAATCTTGATCCGGCAACAATTGGTTCTGGACCATTACATGATCCAACTGCCCAAGAAGGTCCACCTCTTAGGCCAGGCCCACCCTCATCACTAAGTGATAAATGAGGGTGGTAAGACACCCTAAACAAAGGCCATAATAGTTATGTATGCTAATTTAAAACAAATGTGTGTTATGACAATAGAATTAATGAAATCTCCCTTTCAGTAATAAGAAAAAAAAAACTACTTAATGATATTATTTGTGGGGGAGCTTCTAATGAAAATCACTAAAATGAGCAATTCATGAGGACTTTCTAACTAATAGTTTGGGAGACCCACTTTTCGATTACTACAAATCAATTTTTGAATGTTTATGTATGAATGAGTGAATCACTTCTAAAAATTTTATTCCAAATTGCTAACTGTTAAGGTATTAAACTAGATCAAATCAATGGATGAACTAAATCTGTCAAACTTGAATCGTTCATGTTTACAAATGATAAATCACGATTATGAATGTCTTAATGATTTTCAATCAAATTGAAAATTTGCATAAATAATCTACACATGAATATCTAAACATCTAACGGTTAATTTATGGAAATGTGATAAAAAAAAAAAAGAGTTTCGTAAAAAAGTATTCATGAGATCCTCATTTTAATAGTCTTTATTAGGGGCTCACGTTTTTGTATCGTATCTCAAAATTCAGCCAAAAAAAAAAAAAATTAAGGTTTATCAGTGTGTGCAGATAACAAATACTTTGAATCCCCAATAGCAGTATGCCATAGCATCAGTTTGACTAAACCCTCACAGGCCAGATTCCCCGCATTCTGTCTAAAGCTGTTGCTGCTGCTCTTTCTGCTTCTTCAATGTCAAATGGGCACTGAAGCTTTTGAAATGAGTCTTGTATTGGTGCTCTTGACGATCCTTACATTCTCAGCAACATCTTCAGCCACCGATCATATCTACAATGTAGGAGATAATGTCCCCTTGTTCGTCAACAAAATCGGTCCTTTGAACAACCCCAGGTAGGATATCATCTACCTCCCACATTCCAATTTGTTTATTTCTATCTTCTCTGTAACTTTTTTATTCTATAAGAAAAGGATGCCTCTTCTGGGTCCTTCTCGATATTGGTTCTCAAGTATACAGATCGATTGTTCTTCCTACTTTCCTTCAAACTGGAATTATATAGATGGAGTGCAAACCCATTTTGAATCGTGCCAAAGAACTGCTTTTTAAACTTGTTCTGATAATGTTTCCAGGAAATTGTTTCTGGGTCATTTAGAATGTGATGATTCTGTTTGATGCCTTTGAAAAATGAGGTTTGATTGACGCTACCGTGAATGTTAGCTATATAAGGAGGGTTTGTAAACTTAATGTGAGGCTTGGGAAAGACGGGATATACATTGTTAGAGAAAGGCTCTTTGTGAATATTTGATGAAACTGGTAGTTCTATGACCCGCATTTGAATTCTCACTCTTGAGTCCTTAAAAAAATTTGTATAAGGAGGGTTTGCTTCAAATGCAATTTAGTTGCATTGGTTCTGGTCTGCTTTTATGACTCCAGAATTGCAAGAGTATGGTTTTAAATCCAGATAACATGGTGTATGCGGCATGCTAGGAGCTAAAGATGAATAAACTTAAATAAAGTAATTTCTTTTTCCTTCATAAGCCCCCGGCCTGTTTCTTTTTTTTAATATTGTTTCTACTTGTTATTCTCTTGCAGCGAGACCTATCAGTACTATGATTTGCCTTTCTGCCTTCCAGGTTAGCCTTTAGGACCGTAGTGACATTCTTTTTACGCAATAATTATGGAAGAAGCAATTGAAACCTGATATAGTTATTCAATGGAAGTTGGCTGCTAAGCTATCATATGCATACTTAAGATGCCAGTTGTAAGTTTGGTAGTTGAGTAATACCGACTGTATTAAAACTATCAACTTGTATTATCTCAATATTGAATGCTGATCTTATCAAAAACTTGGTGCCGAAAAGTTAAACAACAAATAATCAAGTTTTGTTGTTTTTAACTTTGGTTTTGTTCAGAAGCTATTGCACATTGGCTTCCCAATCGAATGTTTGATTAGTATTTACTTCTAGGATGATTTTATTTTCAAATATCTGTAAGAGTTGTCATGTTGACCATCATGACTTGCAGATCCAGTAATTCCAAAGAAAGAATCCATTGGGGAAGTTTTGTGTGGTGATCGTTTGACCAACAGCTTATATCAGTTGAATTTCCGGCAGAACAAAAATGAGGAGAGACTGTGCCAGAAGAAGCTTAGAGTTTCTGAAGTTCGGAAGTTCAGGGATGCTATCCTTAGTGATTTTTACTTTCAGATGTATTATGATGATCTTCCACTGTGGGGATTTGTCGGGAAGGTTGAAGCTGATAGTATGAGTGTCAGTGAGAAGGGAACCAAGTATTATCTATTCACACACTTGCTGTTCAATGCTCTTTACAATGGAAACCAAGTAATAGAAATACGTGCTTTTAGTGATCCAGAGCATGTTGTTGATATAACAGAAGATGTTGATATTGACATTGAGTTCACTTATTCAGTTAGCTGGAATGCAACATCAACTCAATTTCAGAACAGGATGGAGAAATACTCAAAGGCTTCACTATTGCCAGTCCGCCAGAAAATTCATTGGTTCTCATTCATTAACTCGGTTGTAATCATTGTGCTTTTGATGGGATTGCTTACCTTGCTTATTATGCGACGCCTCAAGAATGACCTGAGAAAGTAATACATTGTTTATGATCTTCCAACCTCATTTATTTATTAATTTATTTTTATTTTTTTTAAATAGCAGGGTCAGCCTAACCGTAAGTCATATTTCTCGTAGGTGCTCAAATGGTGATGAAGAAGAAGACAAAGAAGTTGGTTGGAAATACCTTCATGGTGATGTTTTCAGACACCCTTCAAACATACCACTGTTTTGTGCCGTCTTGGGCTTGGGTACCCAGCTGCTTACCATGTAAACTAATTTATCATTCTTCAATCCAGTTTCTTTTTTCATAGCCATACATTCTATAGTAGCATGAGCATGGACTTTTTTTGTGTGTAACTTTTGCTCACTGTAAAGGGGCACCTATAGAGGGACATCATACTTTCTCTAGGTGTCTAACAGCCTTGTTGAACAGTTCTAGTCTGGCCTTTCCTCCGCATGTATCTTCATCTAGTATCTCATATATTCCTGCACATGATTATACCATCAAATTCTGTCGTCCAGAGTATATTTAATGCACAGACTTTACAAGTGTTTGCTGTAACTTTACTCTTGTTATTTGTATCTTCTCTTCAGGGTGTGCATCTTATTTCTGTTAGCATGTTTTGGAGTCCTCTATCCCTACAATCGTGGAGCACTACTCACTTCTCTTGTCTTCATCTATGCTCTTACTTCTATGGTTGCCGGCTACAGTGCTGCTGCTTTTCACAATCAATTTTCTGTGACCGGATGGGTAATTCTTTCTACATCAATTTTTAAATCATATTTTTTCTGTGGTCACTATTTCTTTTAGCTTGTTATTTTTGACATAAATGATGTTAATTGCCAGGAAAGGAGTGTTCTTCTAACAGGGATTCTCTACTTGGGCCCATTCTTCGTGATGGTGTCTTTCCTTAATACAGTAGCTATATCCTATGGGGCCACGGCTGCACTTCCTTTTGGAACCATCCTAGTGATTCTTATCATATATGCATTTCTTGCCATCCCATTGCTTGGTTTGGGTGGGCTGATTGGATACTGTATAAGGTCTGAATTTCAAGCGCCTTGTGCTACAAAGCAAATTCCAAGAGAGATTCCGTCATTAGCTTGGTATAGAAGAACTCCTTGTCAAATGTTTATTGGAGGTCTCTTGCCTTTTAGTGCAATTGCCCTTCAGTTACACCACCTGTATGCAAGCATGTGGGGCTACAAAATCTACACTCTTCCTGGAATTCTGTTTGTTACATTTATCATCCTCATCGTACTGACTGCAATCTTGACTATTGGTTTGACCTATATTCAACTTTCAGTTGAAGACCATGAGTGGTGGTGGAGGTATGTTCTCTTCCACATGCCATTACACAGACACATATTGCATGTATCCATGCCTTTTCCATTTCACATATTCTTCTCTTTCTATTATTTGCCTTCTGTCTACAATATGATCTTGAAATCCATAACAACTTCAAGGATTGGGGCCTAAAAGTCTGTGGTTTTATGTTTATGGTTAAGGAACAGGATGACTAATATAGTAATTAACTTTTACATATATTCTTTTCAGTGGAAGTTGGTATTTTCTCATTAGTTGACTAAGTTGTTAACATTCCTTAGAGTTTCAGTTTTCTGTTTGTTTGTGTGTCCTTTTTTCTTTGGAGGGGCAAGCGTGGAGAGAAGTCACTCAGAAGCCAGAACTTAGTAATGTGGCCATTCTGTTTTCTCCTCACAGAAGTGGTCCAACAATTTGAGAAAGAAAAAACAAAAATTAGGCCTTTGTTTTACACTTTTAATCCCTACGTTGCACTGAAATTGTGAACAGAAAACGATTACACCATATTCTAGCATCTGAGATGAGATTATATTGTTAAATAACTGGTCCTTTTATGTTGGGAAAGACCTTTTTTGGCCAATGCTTTTCCATGATAATAATGGCTTTGGTTTGTCTGATGCAGGTCCGTGTTGTGTGGGGGATCTACGGCTATTTTCATGTTTGCCTATAGCATTTATTTCTACGTCAGATCAAACATGACCGGTTTCTTGCAACTATCCTTCTTTATTGGCTATAATGCTAGCATATGCTATGCATTCTTCTTGATGCTTGGTACAATTAGTTTCCGGGTTTCCTCGGTATTTGTTCGCCATATTTATGGTGCTGTTAAAAGTGAATGAGAAATGTTAAAAGTGAGTGAGAAATTCCTGCGTATGCAAATCTGTTTCTCATGCCCACACTCCTACAGAGAAAACACAGGAGTCATGTAATATGTTTGTAACATCTATGATTGAAGAAATTGGAACCTTGATACAGAAGAAACACAGAGCTGTCGCTCTCAGTGTTTCCCTTGTGCAATACACGTTTTAGACAGTCTTGAGTTTCAGAGTTGGATGTTATGTTTCAACGATCATCCCACTTCCCCTTACATTCTTACAAACTCGTGTAAATGATATGGTTGGATTGTTATGTTTCAAAGATCATCCCATTTCCCTTACCATTCTTCCAAACTCATGTAAATGACGTATTTGGCTGTCAGAATATCATTATGGATTTATGGTAATGAAAATCAAGATTGCATACTATGTCTTGACTGTTGACATGAAAACTGGGGCTTTTTTCCTCGCAATGTTGTAGGAAAGATTTTGTGGTCATGTCATTATGTAACCGATGATTGCCAAAACAGAAAGGCATTATTCATGCCAAATGGACAAGCATCCAAGTGCAATGAACACATAATTTGCATCAATACATCTGGGAAAGATGGAATGTTTCAACTGGTATAAAAGAGGCATCGCCACAACTTTAGCTAAGTTGGTTTTCAAAACCAGGTGTTTAATACTTTGATACCAATGCTCATTCAGTAGATTGCTTTAGAGCCCACCAGCTATTCACATCTTGAGAATTTCCAATTCTTATTTGTTGATCTTCACGTCTGAACTGTGTTGGAGTTGTTTCTGGCATTGTTTCCTTGGATTTCCATGCAGCCTCAGGGACACACCCACAAGGTACTTTTCTCTGCTCTGTTCTGCTTGTTAGACTTTTCGAAGATAGAAGATTAGAAGTCATAGAACCACTACCTAGAAGTTTGGAAAAAACAACTCATCATAAACGATAATTTGGAAAGCCAAGACTAAAATTATAAGAAAGTTGATGACATAAATTCACAAGTTTTGAAACAATTTCATGCGTTAATGTTGGAAACAATTTTTATTCTGCCCAGATGCCATAGTTATCTTGAAGAAAAGAATGGCTAGAGCACTCTGAGGATTCTTTTTTGGCTGTTCTAGGATTCATAAGTTTATTATTTCGTTTTGGATCTTGTTTGATCAATATGTGCATTTTGTTCATCCAGTAGTCTGATGTCTTTTATGTACCCTGCATTTTTAGCTAACCCAGGGAAGTGTTTATGGTTAGTACTACTAATTGTAATGGCACATGCCATTTGTGGAGACTAGTTCTTGCCGGTTACTGTTAGTTTATAATTGATTATGTTTGTTTTCTTCATATTTGTAATGGTTGTATTGAACTATGAATATAGTTTGTAAAACTGAACTTCACAGTAATTCAGATGGCTTCTCTTCATCCAAATGATTGATTTATAAAAGGTGGGAATCCAATTGTACGTTGGCATGAATTCTGCCAGTGAGAGCAAAGCGGCAATAGAGGATGCCATACATGGTGCATACATGGTCTTCATAGCAGTATGTTTAAGTTCCTGACTCACTCACTACGTATTGTTGGAAAATAAGAGAGTAGATTGAGTATACCAAGAGCAAGACCTATTGCTGTTCTTAACTTCATATATTGTAACTTCATTCTTAACCGTCTTCATGGGTACATTTGGCTCACCATCCAGGGGAAATAATCTGGATGGAATGCTAGTTCAGAGCCATGGATATAAACATTTTGGCACCTCTAGAAGTTTCTCCAATAAATTTGGGAAGTTATCCTCCTTAATCTATCCTTTTTTTTTTCTGCTAATTCTGCAGAAGATGCAATCAATTGTAGTGACCAGTGAGTTTATTCACATAAGGTTGGAAGACTTTTCATAGCGTATATCAACTATCTCTACCCAGTTCTTTTTCCTAATGGATAGCTACTTGCTACTTTTGTTTTTCATTTAATTTTGGTACATTTTCTTGCACCCTTTACTGTTTAGGCTGGAATGGCTGGAGGAACAGGCACAGGTGGGGCTCCTGTAGTTGCAAAAATGGCAAAGTCTCTGGGTATCTTGACTATTAGCATTGTCACGACACCATTCACCTTTGAGGAAGAAGGCGTACTATTCAAGCTCTTGAAGGAATTACAGCTCTGAAGAAAAATGTTGACACCTAATTGTTATTCCTAATGACAAATTATTGACTGAAGTTTCACAGTTGACACCAGTAAATGAGGCGTTTAATTTAGCTGATGATGTTCTTCAGCAGGGTGTCCGTTGTATCTCTGAGGTAGTCACAGACTCACGGTACAAACACCAAATGAAACTGTCAACTCAACTTTATCTTTGAATTCCCTCAGGTTGAACTCTAAAATAGATCTGGTTCAGCATTTCTGAAGTGATATAGTTTGACGTTTATGTTGTTTCTGTACTATCAAAATTCTACATTGTATTTTGTTATTGGTGATCGTTATCTCAATTCCAGTTTCCAGGTCTTGTCAATGTTGATTTTGCTGATGTAAGAGCTATCATGAAAGATGCTGGTTCCCTCGCTTATGGGAATAGGTACCGGAATTGGTAAATTTGAAATCTCAACTCATATCAGTTAGGCTGAAGTTATGACAGAGAAATTACAGAATTGCAGGTTCCAGGTCTTACAAAAAGGATATCCACTGTAGGTCATTCCTCTACTATAGTTTACACACATGTTTAAGACCTGGAACTTTTTCCCTTCTCAACATGTGGTGCATATGTAAGGTTTTTGCAGCTGCTGCATGTAGCTGTTTGAAATTCTACCATGACTTGTGACTTTGATGTCTTTCTGGCTGTATCAGGTGGTTATGATTGATGATATTTCTGCAGAATGGAATTATAATCTATGCATGCATTCTAACTCGGAAATTTATAACTTGACAAGCACAATTTAATATGTTGTAGAATTTGGTGATAATTAACCATATGCAAGTAGTATGTACTTTCACACTGAAGTGAAGTTCTAGTCCACCAAAATGATGATTAATTATACATGTTTGGGGCAGCAAGAAAAAAATGGTGTGAATGTACCACATCAATTACATTCAAATAACGCCTACTCCACCTAAGTCTTGGTTTAGAGTTTGGATTTTTGTTTATGTTCCAGTTGCTTCCAGAACCTTGGTATATCTTGTGTCATTGCTTCCTAGTTTACACATTATTTACCAAAGGAAAGAAGTAGCAAGTATATGCAACTGTTGAATTGGACTTGGTTGTCTTCTTTTTTTCTTCTCTTTTTCTCACTTTCCCTTTGGAAACGCAGGGAAGGCGAGGGCCGCAGTTGCTGCATTCAAGGCCATAGATTACCTTTGTTAGATATTGGTAAGAGCTACTGGGATTGTTTGGAATATAACTGGTGGAAGTGACTTATCTTTATCTGAGGTGAGCCTTCGCTTGCACTACCTTTCTGATCTCGTAATTGTGAACCCAATCGTGTCTTTCATTGACACGCTGAATTTCTCGCAGGTGAATTCGGCAGCTGAGATTATATGTGACTAGGGCTGTCAATTCCGACACGACCCGATAACACGACTCGAAACCCGCACGAAATAAAGCGGGTTGAACCCGCACGATTAAAAAGCGGGTCAGCCATGGGTCAACCCGCCATGACCCATTTAATAAATGGGTCGGCCACGGGTCAACCCGCCAACACGAAGTGAACCCGTATAACCCGATTATGCTATACTTCATCCTGAAATTTTAGACGTTGGGAGTATTTGATCATAGGATTAGACAATTTGAAATATTTTGCTTTATAATTATTGGATTTAATTATTTATGAATAATATATAATTATTTACATTCTTCGTCTTATGGAGTTTTTAGTGAATTTAATCAATTTATGCATTTTTTTAGTTAAATGGGTCGCATTGTTGACCCTTAAATGAGTCATTTTATCAAAAACGACACAACCTATTTATTAAATGGGTTAAGCAGGTTGGAAACGGGTAACCCGTTTAATAAATAGGTTGGGTTTGGGTTTAAATTTTTGACACGATTATTAAATGGGTTGGGTTTGGGTTTGTATCTTGCGACACGACAAATACCTTGACCCGACACGAACCCAACCCGACACGACCCATTGACAACCCTATATGTGACCTTGTAGATCCCACTGTAAACTTAATATTTGGAACAGTGATAGATCAGTCACTAATTAGACAAGTTTGTTTGTTTGTTTTTTTGTCCTTTTTTTTTGGGGGAGGGGGGGAGAACAGATATTATTTGAAACTTTTACAGATGAATGCCATCTAGATCTGTATGAAATGAGGCTCTGAATCTATAGGACACTGATCTTCCTGAATCAAGAAACATGTAATTATACAGTAAAGTCAGATACTGTAGATTATGAAATAAAAACAAAAGACAAAGAATGAGGTACGGTCGTACGGTTGCTGTTCCAGTTTCTCGCAGATAGTTTCAGTAATTTTAAATGAGCGACTTTCTTTTGTTGCTTAGTTTGATATTTGATCACTAACAAGTTGGTTTGAAATATCAAATTGCATCTGATATGACATTATCCTGATCGAGATTTGTCTTGGTGGGTATATATAACAATTTGATTTTTTCTTGAAATCATCCTGTTAGTTTCCCATGTAGCCATGTAGGATATAGAATCGAAACTCGCCTTAAAGAAATAATAGATGTTCATATGCTCTACTCCTTTCTTCTTTTTTGGTACCAAACTACAAATGCTCCTCTTTCTTGATCATCAAGTGACTTCATTATCTAGCTTGTGGGTATGCTAGTTTATCGGGAGTAGAATATGAGGTGAGGACTGGATAGACGGCACGATGAAGTGAACTTGGTTCAAGTGCACTGCAAAAAATAAATAAATAAATAAATAAAAAATCAGAGAACAATAATTGCAGAGTTCATGCTCCATCAGAAAAGAGAGAGAGCATAATCAATTCTCCAAACATCAAATTATGTGGCAGAAGATATTTCAAGACTAAAGAACCAAAAATACATATTAAATTAACCTTTTGTAAGACAACTATCAACTTAATTAGACAAAGAAGTCATGTCGCAAAATGTGGCAACAAGTATACAATGATGAGTAGATGGCAAAATAAAGCAGAACAAGCTCAGTATTTCATCTGATAGTTCATAACTGAAACTTAAAACCCTGTAACAGAATCCTGGAAGATTTTTGTTAATGACAGTTTGACCATCAAATACCTGAAAAGACACTGTAGGTAGATTCGGTAATTAGGGTGAACACCTTCTTCATGAAAAAGGAGCAGAGGATTTCAAAGCAATGCAAAAACTAATCGGGGTAAAGGCTGCAGTTCGGGGCATTGTGAGAATGCAACATCAATTTGGACAGTCACTGAACTTCCGTTCTTGTAGTGAACAAGTTTATGAGCTTCATTGTATTGAACTGTCAGAATCACAAGCCAATCGTGCAATAACAGTCCTCCTTCCCGAACCCCTTGCTCCAAGGAGGCTAATATAACCTATAGAATTCACAAATTTGTAATAAGCAATTTGTTACCAACTTATCTCCTACGCATTATGTTAAATCGGTATATCTCTACCTATAAAAGGTTCTAGTATGATCATGCCCAAAATTTGGTCAATTCTCTCATGACAGTATATTTCTTTATAACAAAAATTACAGAGACTATCTCTCAAAACTGGTACCATACAAAAAATTTCCTCAGTCAAGGAATAATGAATTGGACAGAAGTATTTTACATCAATCAACACAAAAGAGAAAGAGCTTTTGCATCAGTAAATAGTCTCTCAAATGTGAGTTATTAGTGTAAACATATCACAACTTTACTTTCCAGCCTCCAAATAAAAACCTTCTGCAGGATCGCAGGAGATTATATCTCCAGTTAGGAGAGCAAGAATGAACACATCACATACAGAAGAAATTCAAGACAATAGCTTATCATTTTTCAGATGTTAAGCCTTCAAGCGTAAGACATTTTAAAACATTCATATGCCATTCAAAACATCATGTATAATATTCCACACTATGCCAATCGAAAGCATAATGATATTTTTATTTGGACCCATTTGGAGAAATATTAAACTATCCTTAAAAATGTAAATATCCGTATAATATTCCTGAGTTATGCCTAAGCTAAACTACACTAGAAATGTAAATCAGGAATACGATACAGGATATTATCCTGTATGAATTATTTATCTATATAAAAACCTTACTAACTCAGACTAACTCACTTATATTCAAGCTTGACAGTCCTTTGGTCAACTTTAAGAAAACAAAAGTAATAGTTATATCAGGAATTACATTTATACTTGCATGGTGCAATATGATAACAAAGGCAACATGAACACAACAAAAACTATGGAAAAACTGGGAGAAATACCTTGTGAACAAGTAATGAGAGAACCACTTCAGGATCAACACTGTCATAGAGTTCATTCATGTTTTGGGCGACTCCACATTGCAAAGTCCAAATCCTTAATCGTCGTTTAAGAGAATGCTTGCCTCTACATTGAACATTCAGCAAGCTCAGCCCAAACGGTAGAATCCAAACAGTTAGAGAAGCATAACAAAAGTGTAACTGGCAACATAACACAGCAAGGCAGTCATTCTGGATGGGAAGAAAAATAGTGAAAATGCAAAACTAAATGTTCTGGAGAGCAAACTATAACAAAGGGAAAATCATTTGTGGCATTTGCCCAAACAAAAAAGGTAGAGAAGCAATAACATAGAATGCTTCAGAAGAAAGGAATAAAATTTCGTAGAAAGCTTTCATAACAAAGATGATAAAAGCCTTCATTTAATAGAAGGTTTGTTCTCATATTATGTTTTATATCACACAGAATGCAAGTCAGAGTTCCAAACATTTTGGTCTGAACATAAGATATCCTAAGATCTGTATTTTAATCACACCATTTCTCAAGCACCATCATAGTTCTTTGGCATAATGCAATCCAATATTGGATGTCAATGGAAACACATTTAACTATAACAAGCACCACAAGGCACCCACGGAAAGAAACACAGTTACCAATGGTCAAGAAGCGTAGAAATGAGACTCTTTTTTGAAAGTGTACTGAACTTTGTTTTCCTATATGGTTTTATCTTAGAGAAACCAAGTGCGAATGCAGCATACTAAAAATGTCCACTGAAATCAACATTATCCTACGTGAGAAAACCTTTGCTAAACCAGAGATCTGAACTCTCATCCTCTAACTCTCTAAGTAACAAGTCCATATAATACGTGCATAAAACTCAGTCCGCCATTCCCATTTTTTGCTGTAATTCACACCTTCTCAGAAGTCAGATCTGGCATACCCCAGTGCAAAAAGGTCCTTGTTAGGTTCCTATCATATAGATCTATTTGATTAGGCTCACCCTTAGTCACGCCAAGACACGTTGCTTCTCATCACTCCAGGAAATGTCAAGCCACGTGCAGCTAAACATGCTTAATTACCAAAGCTAACAAAAACATAGGTAAGACCTTAAATCAAGTGCAGCTGAGGCACAAACCCATGCACTTTTTCTTATAAGAAAATCATTCAACTGCTACATTTTAAATGACAGCAGATTTCCCATACCCGGCACATTCCTTTATCTGTAGTAGAAGTTGATAATAAGAAAATGCGCTTAGTACAATCTGAGCAAACGATATATTAAAGTCTTTCATCCTAATTATGACGACGCTAAAACACTTTAGTTCTGTTAGAAACAGTAGCATAATGTCTAAGACCCAAAGATACCTAGAACCTGTCCTCATCTATTGAAATCTTTTGTTTTACAATTAGAAGCATAGCTCAAGGCATTCGAATTCTTGGATCTGGTGTCCACGATGACTTGGGAATGTTGATAGTTGGCAAAATGCCACTTCAGAGCAATTCTTCAAATCAGAAGCTTTAAAAAGAACCACAACAGAAACTTGGCATTAATCAAATAGAAGCATCAGAGAGGTGAACTTCTACTCAGGTAATCAGTTAAAATACATAATGGAGACCACATTCACTTTAATATGTAGGAAAAATCTACCTAATGTTAACATTTGAATCATCAAAATAGAAAATACAATTTAATGTCAGAGATAGGTTGGTCCATTTATTGGAGAAAACGAACAATTAACAACTCATATAGTAAAACAACCATACCTAACTGAGGAAACCAATCCTGAATCCGTGAGCTCCTCAGGAGGCAGAACGACTGTGTATTGAAACGCAATCTGTATAATAGGAGGTTCTGAACCATGTCTGCAGTAGTACAACAGTCACCAAGAAAGGGATTAGAGAGGCAAAATCAAGAGCTTTATATCAGTAAGTGATACTATGCATAATATGGCTTAGTAATTAAAAATACAACCATGAGACAGAGACGATAGAAGCTGAAAAAATATCAAACCTAATGGAAATCCCACTAAAATCAAAGAATCTATTTCTGGAAAGTAACAGGGTGACTGAAATACAATTGTAACTATCTAGAAGAAATATCATCCACTTTCATATAAATGATTCTTTAAGTTGTATGCAAATATAACAAATTTTTCCTTTAATTATTGCAGAACTGTTAAATAATCATATTTCTAAATGGATGTAATGGAAGCTGAAATAGGTTTCTTTAACATCATTGTCTTTCAAAATTTGATTGTTCGTTAGAGAACCAGCTTGTATATTAGCAAGACCAAATTTTGTTGGGTAGAGAGAGTCAATGGTGGACCATATAAAGGAAATGACCTTTCAAATAACAGAAGGGTTATATCTGCAGAGTTCTTTTTCCCTCACACAGGTGATTCAATCATATCTACCACTGTTTACACCAACCCAAAAGAAAAGAAGACAAAGCCCTAGTACGTACTACCTAGACCAGATTACCAATTATTATTGAATAACAAAATTGTGCAACTTCTCAACAAATTTTCCTCTTACAAACTTGACAACACCAACTTATATAATTAGAGGCAAGAAATATTTAATATTATAAACAAAATAATTTGGCCTTGACAGAGTAAATAACTAGAAATTGAACATAGTCAATGGTCTTTTGAACTAGAAAAATATAAAGCTGCACAGTAAGCTATTATCCATTACTGGATGCTTCCTGCAAACGGAGGTGGGCTGTTGTTTGGGATCTAAATGTGCTTCCAGAGCTCTTTAAAGTGACAAATGAAGAAAGTAGAAATCATGGAACATGCATGATTCTCAAGTATAGCTTTCACTATGAAAATTAACCTAAACCAACAGCACTGGAATCCCTTAGTATCTTCCAACTCAAAATCATATATAGTAATCAAGCATTATTTTGTTTCAGTCAAAAGGAAGATACCATGATGGCAATCTGAGCTACGTACTTACTTTGAAAATTCCTTGGTAGCTTCAAACTCAAAGTCATAAGCATATGTGGCGTAAGAATCACAACAGATAATGTGTTGAACATTCTCATACTGTGGATCTGGAAAGAAGTGACCATACTGCAAAATAATAATAATAATGAATTATGTTATTATTACTATTATTATTATAATAAATGGTGCATTACTAGCAGTGACTCTGACAGCAAACAACAGGACACTTACAGAATGACCAGTTTTGAATTCAGATGATGTCCTCAATCGCAGTACACAGCCAAAAGCATATGGTCGACTTAGCATCCGGTACCTGCAAATCATGCATCTCAGTCACTAGAACCTAGATATGTTCTGTATGCTTAGAACCTTTACATCTTTTGTCGAGAAGGGTGAGAACCAGTTAGAATTGGCCCAGCTCCAATGAGGGCACCCTCTAAGATAATTTAATATTCTCGAAACCTAAAAACTTATTTGTCACTCCATCCAATGGCTTACTATATCTATCTCCATCAAAATTAGAAGCAAAGATAAGATATTCATTAAAGTATACATAATACATACTAGATGGAATTTAACTGCAACACTTGCTAACATATTTAATAACTAATAACACAGACATATATACATGCATACACATGGATGAGAAAACAAAAATTGGCCTTTTGAACCATATCACATGTATAGACTTTCCCATGCTCTTTGATAATTTATTATCTTGAGAACATTTTCATTCTGAAATTCCAAGCAATCCTCCATTATATTCATTCATCTTTACACCTGAGTTTGAATCCTATAAATTGCTTATAATTTTTTTACTGATAATCCAAGCACATGACAAAATAAATGATTTAAGACTTGCACTGAAATATGAGGAAATAAGAACCTACAAGAAAGGAGGGTGCACCTTGAATTGATCTTCTAAGGAACTTAACGTGGGAATAAAACTGCTTTCTTTTATTTGAATTTGAAACTCTAGCCGTTATACAGGTACCCCAATCATTATCCCTATCCAACACGGAGTAGAGCAAGGATGGAAATGACTTTTCGACCAGCTTGATATTCTCCTCACTTTCAGAAAAACTGCCTGAAAAACTGTCTGAAGAAGCACACCTGATTAGAAAAGAAGAATACCCTTAAACCTTGTTGTCATAGCTTTTACATACTCCATGCATTACTGAGTTAATTATTTGTAAAATCCAACAAGTGCAAGTACAAATTCCTATTAACAATGCAAAAAGCTCAACTTCAAAGTAGTGCTTTACGTACAAAGCAAAGGAAAACTAATGACTGGCTCCAGAAGTTCAAATGACTCTTTCAAAATGATGTATCCCTTGCGTACATAAACCTTTCTGAATCTGCAATGCAAACACTTTATAAGGTATAATCCAAGAAGTTCTAGCAACTAAGAAAGCTAAAAATTTGTCAACCGGTATCTGAGATGACATTATAGATTGCAGAAAGGAAAAAAAGTATAGGCCACAGAAGCTTAATTTGTAGGAACACTTGATATGTAAAGAAAGTCAGCCTGCAGACTAACTAATTGATTCGCATAGTTAAATGAATCATCATGTTGAAGAAATGAATGCATTTAGCTTTTAAGTGAAAAGATTGAACCAATTTACCATTAGTAAACTGGTATGCAACTATTTTTGTATCTTTCTCCCAATACTTCCATATTCTCATTTGTAGTCTAGAAAAACAAAAACAAAGAATTGTTGTGTGTGAGAGAGAGAGAGTACCTTGTGCCCTCCCAAAGCTGAGGTTGTGATTTTCGGTGTTGGTATCTTTACCAATTTTTTAATTTTGCATCTGCAGTTCACCAAACAAATTTCTTACAAAAACACCAATCAGTAAAGCAAAACTTGACCAAAACCCATCAGAGAAAAACCGCCAAACACTCATATTCAATAGCTTATTAGAGACTGTAAAAACCTCAACGTCGACGACTGTGCCGTACTTCTCGAACATGGTCCTAATGTCTTCAGGGGTACAAGTGCAAGGCACATTCTGGGCAAGCAATCTTGTGTCAGAGAACACTTCAGTTTCTGGCTCCACAAGAACTGGGTTTTCTTCAATGGCTTCTTCCTGGGGAGCACGAAAGATTCAAGCTTTTTGGTCCTGATTGAAAGGTGGGACTGAATCAAAATAATAATAAAACAAACTGAGAGAGAGAGAGAGAGACAGAAACAATTTTAGGGTTTTTAAAATAAATATACAAATCCCTTCAAAAAAAAAAAAAAAAATAGAAATAATCAAGTTAAGACTTTACAGCTAAGAACTCATAAATATCCGTTGAAAAAGAAGGAAGAGAGAGGAGGAGAAAGTCTTGCGTAGGGCCTACGTAGAGGACACGTGGCACGGGTTGGCCAATCAGGTTCTTAGAAGGGGGTGTTTTAGGTATTTAACTTTTAAAATCAAGGGCATTTTCGGAAATACAATTTCCTAAATCCTAATCGGCTAGGGAGTTTCCTAAATCCTCTATATATAGATCCCTGGTTTCCTTCTCATCCTCAGTCTCTCTCTCCGAGTTTCCTACTCAAACCCTCAAACTGCCATCTCCGGTTTCCTTCTCATCCTCAATCTCTCTCTCCGAGTTTCCTACTCAAACCCTCAAACTGTCTTCTCATCCTCAATCTCTCTCTCTCTCTCCGAGTTTCCTATTCAAACCCTCAAACTGTCTTCAAATGGCCTCTTCTTTCATGCGCCTAGAAGAGCTTGATGTGGGGGTTGTGAAAACATTCCACCCCACTGATTCTGATTTAGTGGGAAGCTATCTCTACAACAGAATCAAATCCCCAACCCCAATTGGAGGAAAACAAACATTCCCTGAGATTGAAATATATGGCACCACAGGTTTACCCCCGTGGGATATATGGAGAACTTATGAGGCTTCCAAATTTCCACATCAAGATTATATCTATTTCTTCTCCCCGGTCAAGAAGTTAGGTTCCCGCTGTTTTCGCAGAATTGGCTGCGATGGGGGCACCTGGAGCGAGACTGAATCTGCTAAACCTGTCCATGTCAGTGGAATTGAAGAGCCTTATGGGAAGCTAAGGAAATTTAGATACGAAAACAACAGAGACAAAGGCTGTCAACACCATGCTGCTTGGTTGATGGATGAATTCACCATCAACCAAGCACCCGATTTGGCTTTGTGCCGGCTCAAACTCAATGACAAAGGAGGAGCAAGAAAAAAGAGGAAGAAGAGTTCTGATGAGACTAATGAGGATGAGAATCACAGAAAGACAATGTCTTTCAAAAACCGAAAACTTGAACCGAAAAGAGTTCAAGTTCAAAACAACATGTGTGAGCAACAAAAGGGAAGTGCCTCATTTAGTAGTACTAGCACCACACAGCAACTGCCCCCACAATGTGATGATCATGCTTACTGTATGGATGAGAACCTACTTTTCTCTCCAACCGGCTTGGTTGATGATTATGATGACATTTTGAATAATGATCAGTTTCTGGCTTCTCTTGATCAATGGTATGAGGAACAACAACCACAGTTTTCAGATTCTTCACTACTAGTGCCGCAACAACAAGTAGAACCTAACAACAGTTGTGAGGAACAACAACAGCAACAAGGTGAGCAGCAGCTCTGTGGTGGTTTTGATATGACGGTTTATGGTTATCATGACCTTGATATTGATCTCGATACTCTACTTACAGTCTGACGAATTTAATGGATTTGATCAAGATCAGCCTAAAGCACTGTATTCTGACGTTTTGTAGTGACAATCTTGCTTATTTCTACATATAGAGTTTCTTACAATGGTCAGCATCAGTATTTGGATAATTGATTCCTCGACTCCAACTTCTTCCTCCCCTCGAGGCAACTTCTTTTGGTGGCCAAGTTCAATTGGCTGGACTACTGCTTGTATATTTTAGTTTTAGCTAGGGAGATCTTTGTAGATTTGTTTTTTATTCTGACTACACTGTAATCAATTACTAGTTTACTATACTACACTGTAATGTAATTTCTCTTCAAGGAAGTCAAATACTTTGCATTTGTTTTTCACTCTTTAGTTGGCTGTTACTACAAAGATGTAGTCTGTACATGTACTGCAGCATCTTTGTAAGATTACCGTCCACCTCCGAGGCTTGTTCTCGTAGAGTTTTGAAATGAACAATAACAATCGGTTGAAAAAAAAATATGAACACCTCTGCAACCATTTCTGTATTAAATTTTGACCAATGTATCGTCAGCATCATCAAACCTATTGTTTTCATGTTATCAACCAGCAATTTCAATCATCTCCATCAAACCTATCGTTTTCCTTTTAATTTTTGTCAATACAAAACCTTTTAAAGCCTTTGTTTTCATGTACCTAAACCTTTTAAAGCCTCTGTTTTCATATACCGTTGTAACCATGTAATGCAAATGCAAATTCACGACATTCCCATTTCTTACTGTGACAACAGAAAATGTACTCGTTCATAATACTGTAAATCTATGTGTTCCAGTCATTCACTAAAAAGACTTGGCAAATGATTCTTACAAGTTACAAACAATTTTGTTAGTCATTTGAAAATCTGCAATTTTATGCCAACCAACCCTTATGATGGGTACATAAAAAGGTACAAATGAGAGGTGAGATATACATCAGACTATTTCGGAAGTTTCCTATTGCTTTTTATGCAGTCTTGAGTTAGATGAGTTACAACGCAAGGGTGAGAGAGGTTGTCTTGCTGATTCTTGGTCACTGAAATCGTTCTTCCCCTGAATCGGGCCGCTGCTCATCACCTTAGAGCTAGATTTTCACTTGTTTGACTGCAAAAGGGGAGAATGCATAAAATTAGATCCTACTACAATTTCATGGACATGAAATGCCAAGGAAAGTATAAGAGCATAGTAAAACATGCAATCAAAGCTATTCTTCTCCCTTTCTCTCACCTTTGTTGATACATCAGTATGCTTTCCATCAGAACCAGAATTGTTTCTTTCCTTGCAGTACTGCTTTAGTAATCTTTTGTTAGCTTCATCTAACACTTTGTTTTCTTCGAAAAGCAATTTGACCTGCATTCATCATAATATATATGGGATATCATTAGTTCATTACACTATGTCAGGTTTGACATGGAAGTGGAAGAATCAATATTAGAAAACGTTCTGCTCTTCTCAACTCCTCTTCAGCAGAAAGAAGATTGATCCTTAGATGTTCTTTATCCTTCTCAAGTGTTTCATTATTCTTCTGAAGTGTTTTCAACTCAGCAACTAGCGACAAAACTTTTTGAGATGACGGCCTCAAGCTGCCATCTAAACGAAAAGAAATTTTAAGCATTCTTTGACTTCAGAAAATAGAAATTGACACCCATATGTCAGCAGCAGATGAAAGTAGACTGGGCAATTCAAAATGTTGGCAGTAAAACAATAGTCTGCCACAAAAACGACTCAAAAAGGAACAATGCACAGTGGTAAACAAACTCACCCATTCCACATATTTAGCAACCTTTGACATGACCCATTTCAGCTATTGGCTCCAAAAATGCACATGCCGCCCCAGTCTCATCTTTGGTCGATGTTGCTAAAACAGACTCCACTAGTTTCTCTTCAACAGGTGAGCCTTCAGCAGATGAATCAACCTTCAACATAGAAATATTCATCAGCCTTCGCAAAATCACAGTAAAAGAGACTCTGACTCATAATACCTATTTTTCTATATCATCATCAACAGGAAATACAAAAACTGCCAAAGAAGTGATTCTTACTGATATTTAAGCCTGTTTTGCAATTACAAAATCCAATCTTATTTGATTGATAAAGTGATAATAAGTTCTACATGACCTTTGTAACACAATACCTAAATGGGTTAACCAGATTTGCAGGTATATTATGTCACGTAAATTGTAGCTAATAATCAACTGCCCATATGCAGACATTGCTAACTGTCACTAATACGTTCAGTGGGATAACAATTGATATTCTTCATATACATTCCGCATGATCTCTCATTAATCATTATACAACCAATGAGTGGCATACGATGGACTCAGTGACTTACATTCTAAACCAATCGGCAATTAGATTCAAATTTTTCCAAAAAACAACAACAAAGCATGCATTAAGACAATCAAATTAACTTCTGACTTCATGTTTTAAAAAATCGGAAAATAAAATTCATGAGAAATGAGGTCAAGTTTTCCATAAATGCTATAATTTTGTTAAGAGTGAGATAGAATTATAGAATGATACATCTTTCTAGAATCCTGGTCCCAAATATACACAGTTGCAGCACTGAATCTGAAATGGAAGGGACTAAAGCTTAAAGTTAGGTTAAACTGCCAATCTTATACACACAGTTATATTAGAATCCTGGTCCCAAATATGTACAGTAGCAGCGCTGAATCTAAAATGGAAGGGACTAAAGCCTAAAGTTAGGTTAAAGTGCCAATCTTATACACATAGTTTATATTAAGCTTCCCAAATTCCACATCTAGCAGCACTCTACTGAGATGGAAGAGAGTAAAGCTCAAGTTTGAGTGATAACGCAAGTTGTCAAACTCTGAATCCTATACACAGTGTTCAGCAGATACCCCTAACTGGCTTCACATTTACCCTCTCGAAAAATTGACAACAGGTTAAGTTTTTACAAAGGATTGAGATAAAGAGGGTACCATTAGGCATATCTCTTCAAAACCAATTACCAATAAGGCAATAACTGATTACTACCCCTTAGAGCAAAAATATGCACATTGAACTTTTGCAATAGGAACAAAGGAACATGAGAACTTCTGATTCATGGCTAGACACGTCCTACATTGAAGAAAACTAATATTTTGGTACGCCTTGATGGCTTCAGTTGATTGGGCTCATACTTTGCCTTAAACCCTATTATTCCCATCAAGATCAAACCAAGTTTACATACAATGTATTGTAATAAGTAATCTAAATGCTTGAAAGAAAAACAAGAATAGAGCACCGGGTGTGTTTTGAGTGGAGTTATAACTTTAACCTTACAATCTGGATATCAGACAAGTTGAGCAAAAGCAGCAATCAAACAATTTCTCCTGTCATCCATCCAATGGAACATGAGTTGCGGCACATAAAAGATTATGAAGCACAACTATCCAAACTATTTAGATTGTTCTAATTCAACAAATGAATTTCGTAACAGGCAGCATGCCACAGGAATCATTTCAACAAGCACAAAAGGAAAAACAACAGAACTTGAGTTCTCGAATAACCTTGCACAATTCACAGCTAATTACCAAAGAATCAAATCAAACAAGTCCAATTTCATTCAATCCATGAAAAACTAATAACTAGACAAATAAAAGATAGTCAGAAAGAATTACCGAAAGCCTCTCGTATTCATTACTTGAATTCTTCCCTCAATTCTCCCAGTTCATCCTCCAACTCAGCCTCCTTGGTCTGCCTCGTTTCCGAAATCCATCAAAGCCTCTCCGTCATGATCATAGAGCGAGCACTCCTTCTCCAACTTGTTACACTGACTCACCAGATGCGCACACTCTGCCGCTAGTCTCTGATTCTCCTCCACAAACTTCCTCAAAGCCTGAGCGTTCGTTCATACAAGCCTCGGCCTGAAACTAAAAACACATAAGCAACCCAACCAAATCGGTCCAGAGCTTGATCCTTCTCTTCCGAGCACCGGAGCTTCTTCAATTCGAGAGTCTGTGCGGACACGGGGAGGCCGAGGGTGTTGTCAATCGACTCTCTGATGTAATCGTCGACTTCTTGCGGAAGAGGATCCGGTTCTTGATATCGGAAACCCTAGACCGGTGGAAAAGTTTGAAAATTAGAAGAAAGAATGAGAGAAATTGAAAGCCTAAGGGTTCGATCCAAGGGGGTTGGTGATTGGGGAGAGTCTGAGAGTGATTTGAAACACTAGAAGGATTGGGGATTTGGGGATTTGGGAGTGGCAAAACTTTTCGCTCTGTTTTGCTCTCAGGGCTTTTAAGGGAAAAGGGGAAATTGATTTTGGTGCGCGGGCTGCGTATTTCGAATTTGAAACTCTAGCCGTTATACAGGTACCCCATGGGAGGAGGAGGCAAAAAAAAAACAGTGGTTGTTTTGCCTAAAATTGCGAAATAATATCGAAAATAACTTATAATTGTGCTTTTAATTTTGGCTGCCTTGGGTTCTTGTCAACTCCACACAGCTTGGTCCGGGTCAGAATAATGTACAACTCTCGACCTGTGATCTCTTTGCTCGCGATAATGAACCGACCGTGATCTCCAATGTTCGGTTAGGCGTCGAGCTAGTAGAGTCTAAACCACCTTGATAGCTCGAATCTTACTATATATGGACTCTGGTTGCCTAACCAAGCTTCCACATCAGCAAAATTACAAAGAATATAGAAAATTAAGTTTTGGTGTTTCCGGCAGATTTTCTGCATATTTCAGCTACTCTAATGATCGATGATGAAAAATGAGATATGAGCTCATTGAATTTCAATTTTAGTTAAAGTTTTGGGCTTTTGGTCACTATACGGGCTCACTGTGCACATTAATCATTTCAAACCTTAATTAATTCATATGTTTAGAACCTTGGATACAAAATAATTAATAGACCCTCGGTTGGTACAATTCACAGAAGTTTTGGAATTGGATAAGTCATGGAACTGAGAGAAGAGTAGTTTATTATCGACACCATCACAACGCCGAATTTGTATTGAGAAATTTGTGGAGATGAAATTCAAAATTAGATGACAATTTGATAGTAGGGATTGTCCATCATCTTCAACTAAGGTATCAATGTGAAACTTGATATAATTACATTGTTATTACCTTTGTAACTTAATGGGATGCTTTTTTAGCCTTAATTAATCTAAAATAACCATGTAAAGAATTACTCTCCGGTATGTCAAGGATGGCTATATATGTGTCATAAGATGTAACGTTCACCTTGTGGGTCTGTATTTCGATCTATTTCTAGCAAAAAAAAAAAAAAATGCATTCAATTAAACAAAAAAGATGAACCATACATTGTTCAAGTAGAAATGGAACAAAGTCAAGTGTTTTAAGTCTTTTGCATACTTCAAAGTACTAGACTTGGAAAGAGAATTGTAGGTTGAAAAGTCTAGTCTGGACTAGGAAAAAAAATTGCATTGAATAACACGCTATTAGTCATGTAGAAAAAAAAAAAAAAAGGTCTGAACTCTAATAGTGACCCTTGTAAATAGAATGTGCAATGAGAAAACTTGCAACTGGCATTATAAATAACCGAGCTTAAAACAATGGTTACCTAAAAATTCTAAAAATCTAAAATACTATTACAATAAGATGTCATTCTCAAAAAAAAAAAAAAAAAACGTAAGATGTAAACTTGTGCTTTTTGTACAGCTCTTGGACCCATCTCTTTGCTTGTGATAATGACACTACACCAATTTTTCAATCAGACGACAGTTTTTCACTGTCGTCTGATTATAGAGTTTGCTGTTGTCTATCTCAATGCCGTCTGATACATAATCAGACAATACCAAAAAACTGTCGTCTGATACAGTTTACTACAACATCTACTACTATATTGTCTGTTGTCTGAATACCACGAAGAACAACAGAAATAATACCAAAAACTGTCGTCTGATAAAGTTTACTACAACATCTACTACTATATTGTCTGTTGTCTGAATACCACGAAGAACAACAGCAATTGGCAACTTAACTCTTGTGCAAAGTAATTTCAGTTGACAGACCCTAGAAGAATATGGACGTGTAATAAAAATTTAGAGAACATTGATTTGTAAAAAAACTGTTGTCTGAAGGAAGCTTGTACATCTGCAAAGTAATTGAATACTATTGACTGACTTTGAACAAGACAAGATCAAAACTATTAAAGCCATTGTGTATTATTGCTTCATACTATTGCATCCTAAAATAAACTGTTGTCTGAGATTTTCTTGAACTACAGCTTTCTTGCTTCATGGATCCTTAAAGTCTCTTTTCAACCATATGGCCTCCCAAGATGCTGTAGTAGTTTATCAATTCATACAATTGTAGCTTTTCAATTCTCTGTGGTCTTCGTTTTCATCAGACAACAGAACATATTATTTTTTTTTTGTGTCATATCTTGTTAGACAACTGAATATGTTTAATAACTATTGTAGATAGATGATTCAGACAACAGATTTTTCTTTCTTTTTTCATCATGTTCATTTGTTAGACAATGGTTTGCTGTTGGTTCTGAATTGTCTGAGATATAAGAGAAGACATACATTCTGTACAATTGAACACATCCTTGATTCCAAAAGCCATTTCATTCATCAGCAATATTCATCCCAACATTTACATAAGAATTAACATTGCCTAAGTGGCTATAACTGCATAAAGCCCGGAAAACATAAACGCGTCCACATTGCATTAACCATGCCTATAACTAAAGCAAAAACTAAAACTAGCTAGCAGGAGGCTCATCAAAATACCAAAACAAAAATGCCTTCAACTGCGCATTAACCATGCCTAAAACTAAAACTAGCTAGCATGAGGCTCATCAAAATACCAAAACAAAAATGCCTTCAACTGCACATTAACCATACCTATAACTAAAGAAAAAACTAAAACCAGCTAGCAGGAGGCAGGTGATCAAAATACCAAAATAAGAGCCCTGCCTTGAACAACCATCACAGCTATGCAATATGATACTTCATCACAAACTTAGCCCACTCTGACCTCACAACATCAACATCCTTTTGGGTGTAGAACAATTCGGATCGTCGCTGCCACTGAAACAAAAGGCATAGTACAATCTCAACATCACAACATCATGCAGCAACAAGAACATTAAGTTATAAAGCTGTCGAACTAAAATTTAAGGCTTTACCTTTGAAGCAAAACCTAGGTTCTTATCCTCAATTATTTCCTTCATGTACCGCATGATGAATATGCCACAGTCCTTCACATTTTGTTGTGCCGGAATACCCTAAAAACAGTCATTACAAAATCTCAGCAGTGCACTAACCATAGCATGTACAAAATCTGAACCTACAATTATGAATACTAGCATACCCCCATGTTTTGCCACACTATTGATTTCCGGCCAGACCTATTTCTTTGAGCATTGTAAATTTTGATCCCACTTCAACAATAAAATAGAAGACAGCAGTAAGTTTAATCAATCGGCAACAAACAAACCAACATAAAAATCATCATTCCAGTATTTTATCAAAATCAGAGACTTGGTCAGACTTACTTTTCTACAACAGTTTGCCATTCTCCACCAACTAGTCGACGCCGCAATGGATCCATGAAATAGACAGTTTCTTCCTCCGGATTGACAACAGTCAACATCCAATGGTTACTTATAATTTTATACCAAGAAATTAAGTCAGTTGCAATTTTTTTTATTATATATATATATATATATATATATTACTTACTAAACGACATGTTTGAAGTAATTAATTAGACAAGTTCAAGATAAGTCATTCACCCTGCATTATACGGCAACAAAAAAATCTGGCCCTTCTCTGCAGTTGTGAACCTATTTGCTAGAAAACGTGATCTTTCCGTTGTATTTCCACTTCCAACTGCTCCAATCTGTGAAGGGTCCACAAAGCTAACCATGTGTGACATCTTTGCTCTCTTCAAGACTTCATGCAAGTAGCTGTAAAAGCACATAACCTTAATACATTTGAAAACAAATAAGAGTATACATATTGAATACATTTATGAGATAATAATTCATCGGAGCCTACTGATTTTTCCAACTTACCATATATACATTGAGATTACTCCACCTGATAGTTCAGTCATTGTACACAATGCATGAATGTCTGACTTAAACAGATAATGCTTCCTGTCGATGCCAAACACTTTCTGTTCCAAATTGAAGGAGATTGTCCTCCCATTTGCCAAATTGTCCCTTGTCCAAATCCACAAGCACTTCAAAGGTGCAGGGTAATCTTTTGGTAGCTTCTTCATGTCAATATTCTCCTCTTCAGGACTGCCTAATTGCATTTTCCTCTTCTTCAAACCCTTACTGGACTTATTTGGTTGTTTCTACATGATAACATATCGAGTTATTACTAAATACACAATGGAAGAACAATGGAAGAACATGCATGCTTCAGTTGCAGTTTCAGTTAGTTTACCTTCATAGTGTCGGGAGGGGATTGAAGTATGAGGTCCCTCGGCCAAGCAATGTAAGTCCCAACAGCATCTTTGACAGTAACTATCTCATCGTTGACTGGGAATGGAACCTTAGCTTGAGGATCAAGTGGACGCAGAATCGACACTCGCACATTCCCTTCTTCCAAAGCAACACCATGAAGTGTCTGGTTTTCGCAATTACCGTCCACTTCAACAATGGTTGCAATAGCAACAATATTGTCGATCGACCCTAAAGCCAATCTGCACTCGAACTCTTTAAGTTCCTGTTTTATGCAATCACACATATTTCAAGAGAAACCATTTCAGCCATCTAGGACAACTCGACATATCAACACTGATTATTAATATACAAATCAAACACATGCATCAAAATAGTTTAATTAATTTATCTATGTCGTAGATTAGAGCATATATACCTGTTGTGTAACTTCAACCAACTCAATAGCCTTCTCATGAACTACTACAGCAGCTGGTTCTTCCACCGGAACCTGTACAACCTTATCTTCTTCCACTTCCTTCGCAATGTCATCCACTAAGTCTAACCGCTTCTTTGCAGAGATACCAGCAGCGTCCTCAATCTTTTGTAATGCACACTTCTCCCGCAAAGTGGAGCAACTACCTTGTCCAGAACCATGGTCCTTCTGGCCTGCCGTAGGGGACTCAATGGGAAGGGTTTTCCCATCAACTTTTGCTTCCAACCTCATTATTGTTGCAGCCCAATATGCTCTCTCTCGTGCCACAATTTTCTCTGTCTCCTCCTCTATTAATTTCTTGCAGCCTTCCTTAATTCTCTCTTCAACAGTTTTCCTTTTTTGCCTCGGTAGGTTAAAATATACGCTAGGCTTGACATGACCCCCCACACCACGCACTCTTCCATGGTGTTCACGGTTACCTAGAGCCTTTGTCAATACATCATCAGTGCCATAAGATGTCACCTCACCGTCACTCACTTGTCTCTTCAGCTTTTCCTAAAAGAAGAAATTTTATTTAATTTAAATCAGTTTTTGATTTAAAGTTGTATATCTTGTAATGTAGTTGTAGTAAATGGCTTAGATAAGCTAAAACAAGTATAACACTTTACTTACTATGTATGCGGCACACTTCTCTATCTCAACATCTTTGAAGTTGCCGTGTTTATCCTACCGTGCCTTTATCCACATTGTTGCACGGTCGATTTCCGAATCAGGATTGATTTCAGACTACAAAATAATATAACTATAAGTAACCATTTAACCTTAACAATAACTCAGCATGCAAGATATAAAAGTAAATCACTCTACATATGCTCACCAATTCAGCCTCCAGATTTGCGTATCCCTTACGCGACATGCGATGAGGGTACTTGTTCTTACACCTCTTTCCCTTTTGCACCTTCTGCATTTCCTATAAACCATCAAAGTAATGACCAACATAACTCAATTCACTATAGTTATAACATGAGTAGTTATAATTTATCCAAGTTCTGAAAACATGAAAATACAAACAAACTGTACCTGAAATTCCTCAGACAATCGATCAGCTACAAAGATGTCCCAATGAGACTTCTCGATGAAGTTGTAATCAGCTGGGGGATACTCTAACAATTCAGGTTCATCCTTATGTGGGATGATGTACTGTGTAGTCAGCTTGCTCTTAAATTCTCTCCACTTCTGTGAAGCTGAAGATAGGACCATTCTCCTTGGGAGAACTTGAAGATTCAGTCAAAGAGTACAGAATCATTACAATGTTTCCCTGCTATTACCCACAGAATTTTCTTGGAAAAAAAAAATGTAACTGAGAAGCAAAAGACACAAAATATTTATACTCTGTGATGAAAAAGCCAGAAAGAATCATGAAAATCAAACCAGGAATGTTGAGGAAACATTGGTTTTTGGGAGCCATTAACAATACAGAAAATAGCAAATGGTCTTGGCAACCAATCCATACCTATAAAAACCATACCCAGAAATTGACAACCTTTGCTTTTCAGATCTGCAGACGTTTGCTGCAAAAGCAATGCAAGAAAAAACATGAATCAGAAACCAAGTAGAGGTAGGAGGAAAGTTTTACAAATTAAATGAAGGATTTCCACTTTATAAAATGAAACACTTATTGAAGAATTTTATTACTAATTGTACGAAAATAACATTATAGACAAAAAAAAAACACTAATGATGCTTTGTAACAGTTCACTAAGACTTCCTACAAAGCAAAAAACACACACCCGATCTCTCTATGGATCGTTCTTTGATATCTCTCTGGATCGCTCTCTATGAGCAGAAAAGCTATGAGAATTAGCTTAGAACAAAAGGCAGTTACTTGGTTGAACCTCAGCAACACCAGCATAAGAAATATCAACTTTGGAGGAGCTATATATTTTTTGATGTATTGTGGTTTCTATACATGCATCAGTTATAGCAGCAACTATGCTAGTAGCAATATAAAAAAGCAGAAGTACAAAAGAAAATTGAAAGTAAAGTCCACGGTCTTTAATCAATCTTTTCTTAGTACAATATACTTTAGTACAGCTATATGTTTAACGTTCTTTCGACATACACCCTTTAACCCCATTTCATGACCTATCTTTAACTAATTAACTACCCTGTTGTCCCAACCATTTCAGATAATTGAGTATTGCTTTGAAAAAGTCCAAATTGGAAAACAAAATAAGGGAAGCCAACTGAATCAAAGTCCAAGTCATATCTATGTCGAACCAAATTTGAATATCATTTATGTCCTCATGACTGAAATTTATATCCAAAAAAAAAAAAAAAGAACAGTAGTTAATTGTGAAAAATGTTGAAATTGTAATCTTGGTTGTAGTAACACTTCAAAAACCCAAGATTCTAAACCCTATATAATTTTATTCTATATTTGTGGCTGATGTAGTAAAGCATAATGCCAAAACCCCCATTAAAAACAGAATAGCGAAAAATTGAAAGCCAAATAGGAGACAGAGCATTTCCATGATGCTACAAAGATGGCCATAAGCTGTGCACGTCTGATTTCGAATAGGGTAACAATCAAGTCGACAAACTAACTCAGAAAGTAATTAATTTCTTTTATCATTTAGTTTTTCCTTTAGAGTCTGCTAGCACAATTATTATTATTATTATCCAAACAAATAAACTCTTTAGTTTCTATTCTATAGGAAAAACAGAAGGAATAACAGCTGGTTATCCATGAAGAATAGAACTGATTGAACTCTTTGAAACTAAAGTCTATAATCATCAATGGAACAGAATAGAACAATCAGTAATATAATGATTTAGAAATACAATGTTAAGAACTCATTCTTGAAAACAGAACACCTCACAATCTTAAATTGTTCCATGAGGAGTTTAAAATAAAATCTGAAAACTCATGATCATCAGACAAAGATTTCGAACAACTGGTAATGATAGCACAACGATCATGACAAGCAAGTAGTATAGGCCACTATGCACATAAAGAGAAACCACAAAAGTTCCTTCAATTTGATAAAGCCAAATAAACCCTTTTCAAAAACAGTTACTACTACTTAGGGATCCATAAACTCCCAACCAATCTCAACTGTAAACAATTAAGCCCAACCAAATGCTAGAACTAAATGGTCCGTAATAAATATGCAAAATCTGGAAAAAAAAAAAAAAAAAAAGGGGGTGGGGTGGGGGTAAGATAGCTCTTCTGCTTCAGATGGAATCAACTTCATCAATAGGCTAAAAAGGCTAATTACACCTACTGTTATAAAACAGATATGTAAATGTTAATGATACAGCAGCCAAAATTTCATTCTTTCTTTAATATATCAAATGGGTTTATCAAAAGCTAAGCATATAACTAAAAAATATGCAAAATTTGAATGACAGCAACCAAAGTTTCAATCTTTCTTCTAAAGTTTATCAAAAGCTTCAGACTTTAATCACACAAATGGCTATTCAGCAATACCCAGAGAGTAAAATCAAACAAAGTTGAGTACCTAAAGTTCAGAGGGAGCAGGGTGAATGAGTCGGAGCAGATCGAGCTTGGGCAACCCAAAAAAAAAACACATCTAACACTTCGCACTTCAAGCCTATTTTCCTGAAATCTCTTAACAACCTATTGGGACATGATATCGAACAGGATTTCAGGATTCACACTAATCGAGGGCTGAGGGGGGGACTGAGGGCGGGGCTGATCGAGAGAGACGGGTTCGTGGTCTGAGAGCGGGCTGAGCAAGGGGCAGAGAGAGACGGGTTCGTAGTCTGAGACCGGGCTAAGGGCGGGGCTAAGGGCGGGGCTGAGGGCTGGGCTGAGAGCGGGACTGAGGGATGAGAGTGAGAGAGAGTGATTTTCAGCTGGAGGCGGACTGGGTGTTTTGCTCGATGGAATGGAGAGGGAACGAGTTGAAAGAGTATAAGTGTTAAAAGTATAAGTCAAACCCTAACTAATTAAAGTCAGCTATTCATTGTATCCAAAAAAAAAATCTAAAACTCAGACGACATCAAATAAAATGCATTGTCTGAAACTCATGTAACAACAGAAAAATTAAAAACCATTGTCTGAACAACTTAAATCAAACAACATCTTTCAGTAGCCATTGACTTACAAGATATCAGACAACAGACACCTAATAACAGTTGTGTGACTGAAAATAATCAGACAACAGCAAAAATCAACCATTGTATAAATGAACCTTGGACAACATCACATAATAACTGTTGTCTGAATTAATTCATTCAGACAACATCAAAAAAATAAACCATTGTCTGAAATGATATTGCACAAGAGCCAAGAAAAAACTGTTGTCTAATTCGAAAACTCAGACGACACAATATTTCTTGCTGTCGTCTGATTAAATCAGACGACAGTTAAAATGTTTGCTGTCGTCTGATATGTGTTGTCTGATTCCGAAATTGGTGTAGTGTGAACTAACAAATTCTCTAACGTTCAGCCACCTCCGAGAGTTGAGCTAGTAGCTTTTGAACCACATTGATAGCTCGAATCTAACTATGGACCCTGGTTGTCCAACCAAGCTTCCACAGTAGCAAAATGAAGAAGACAAAGATTTAGGTGTTTCCGATAGATTTTCTACATTTTTGGGTGATTCTGATCACCAGTGATGAAAAATGAGATAGAGCTCTACAATTTGTATACTTGAATTTCAATTTTTGTTAAAGTTTTGAGAATTGAAGTTTTCGGGTTTTGGTCACCAACTCACCATATGGGCTCACCGTGCACATCATTCGTTTCAGACCTTTATTCATGTGTTTGGACACAAAATTACAAATTCACCCTGGATTCGTACAATTCATAGAAGTTATGGAATTAGATAAGTCATGGAACTGAGAAGAGTAGTTCATTATCGACACCACCACAACACCAAATTTGTATTATTAAGAACTTTGTGGAGCTGAAATTAAAATTAGATGACGATTTGATAGTAAGAATTGTCCTGATCATCTTCAACAAAGGTATCGATCTGCAACTTGATATAATTACATTCATATCTTTGTAACTTAATTACTGGGATGCCTCCTTTCAAAAAAAAAAAAAAAATTACTGGGATGCCTTTTCAGTCTTAACTGATCTAAGATTATTACCTTCTAAAGAATTACTCCCCGCCTTCCCGGTACGCCAAGGATGACTATATATGTCATAAGATGTAACGTTCACCCTGTGGGTCTGTATTTCAATTTATTTCCGAGCAAAAAAATAAAACAATGCATTAATTCAATTAAACAAAAAAGATGAACCATACATTGTTTGAGTAGAAATGGGATAGTGTCAAGTGTTCGAGTAGAAATGGGATAGTGTCAAGTGTTCGAGTCTTCTTCCGCTTACTTTACACTTGGAAAGAGAATTGCAGGTCGAAAAGTCCAGTTTAGAGTACCTGAAAATAACAGGCAATAAATCATGTAGAAAAGAAGCAAGCGTCTTAACTCTAATAGCGACTCTTGTAAATGAAATGTGCAAGAAAAAATCTTGCAACTGGCATTATAAAGAAGTCCCTGATCTGCAACCTAGCTTGTACACACACCAAAAAAAAAAAAAAAAAGGCCATAAGACCTTCACCTTGTGATTCTAAAGTATACTTTCTTGCTTGCCTTACCTTGCATGTTCAGCTGATTTCGTTACTACCAAACCTTGCTTTTGCTTCTGCTGATTCAACTGAGGCCGAGGGTGTGGTCAATCAACTCTTTGATGTAATCGTCGACTTCTTGCGAAAGCGGATCCATTCTTGTCGGTTGTTGATATCGGAAACCCTAGACCGGTGGAAAAGGTTGAAATTGAAAGAAGGAATGAGAAAAATTGAAACCCTAAGGGTTTGATCCAAGGGGGTTAGTGATTGGGGCAAGTCTGAGAGTGAATTGAAAGGTCGAGTATGTTTGGGAGAGGGAAAACTTTTCGCTCTTTTTCACAGACGGTTTGTTTTGCTCAGGGCTTTTAAGGAAAAGGGGAAAATTAATTTTGTTGTGGGCTGTGTATTTCAAATTTGAAACTATAGCCGTTATACAGGTACCATGGGAGGAGAAATAAACAGTGCTTGTTTACCTAATTTTGTCCATTTACCCATTTCTAGGGGTTTTTTCCCCACTTACCTCATTACCTCATTAAGTTTTTTTAATTCCTCCCTACCCAAAACCACTCTAAGGAAATCTTCCCTAATACCTCGTTAATTTTTTTTATTTTTTTTTATTTTTTAAACTATTTTATCCTCACCCATTTGTTACTTAGAGAGAGAGAGAGAGACACACACACACACACACACACACATTTTAAGGCACAAGCCTCCAACTTAGAGCGTTGGTTCTTGGGTACATGAACAAAGGCTACACACCCAAAGACTCTAGCAGGTAGGTTATGAAAATAAGGAGGGGAGACATGTGTGGAGAGTACCTCAAATGGGATTTGGCCCTGAAGGACACTAGAAGGATACAATTGATAAGATGAGAAGCAGTGAGAACGTACAGCTTCTCCCCACAAGTACTTGGGCATATGTGCACTAAAGAGGATGGAGCGGGTAACATCCAGGAGATGACGGTTTTTATGCTCAGACACACCATTTTGCTCAGGTGTTTGTGAGCAAGTTGTTTGGTGGACAATGCCTTGTGCAGGGGGATAATCCTGAAACTCATGACTCATGTACTCCCCCCCATTATCTGAATGAAAGACCTTAATTTGACCATTGTATTGAGTTTGAATCATGGCTTGAAAGGATTGGAAAGCTGAAAAGAGAACAGATTTAGACTTAAGTGTCACGCCCCTGATTTTTAAACATAAATAAAAATCAATAAATAATCTCATAATTATACATGCGTGATTGTTCAGTCATCAATACAAAATACCTAGAAACTTTTTCCCTTCAGACTACATACATATTGATGTCCTAAACCCACTATGTCAATATTGACCCACCCACAGAGTCATATATTATATGAGCTTACGAATTAAATTGTCAACAACAAAATAAAACGTAAAGGCTCCTCAGAGCTCACTACAAGCGGAAGTCTTAATAACGGTAAAGTCACAAAAATGGCTTCTTACCGTAAAGCTGCTAGCACGCTACCTCAGATTCAGCCACGATTTCCCTGACTTGCAGGATTAACCCTTACACCGTTTGAATGGTGCACCGGGTTGTCACACAACAAACCAGGTAAGCTTTTGCAAGCCCGTATGAGTAACTCAAAAAAAACACCACACAACTCACGCCAAAATGTGGAAAACCTTTCAACTCGAGAATAAAGAGAACATACCATGCTTCCCAAAACAATGCTCTTTTCCCAAGAGAAAACAACGAAAGTCACATCATAACAAAATCATATAAATCGTTAACCTAACAATTAAAATATGATAAATCGATCCAACCTGAATAAAACAACAATTCAGTCCATCATCTTCAACTAAGGTATCGATGTGAAACTTGATATAATTACATTCTTATTACCTTTGTAACTTAATGGGATGCTTTTTTAGCCTCAACCGATCTGATATAACCATGTAAAGAATTACTCTCCAGTATGTCAAGGATGGCTATATATGTGTCATAAGATGTAATGTTCACCTTGTGGGTCTGTATTTCGATTTATTTCTGGCAAAAAAAAAAAATGCATTCAATTAAACAAAAAAGATGAACCATACATTGTTCAAGTAGAAATGGAACAGAGTCAAGTGTTTTAAGTCTTTCGCATGCTCCAAAGTACTAGACTTGGAAAGAGAATTGCAGGTTGAAAAGTCCAGTCTGGACTTGGAAAAAAAATTGCATTGAATAACACGCTATTAGTCATGTAGAAAAAAAAAAAGCAAGGTCTGAAATAGTGACTATTTACAAGGGAATGTGCAACGAGAAAAATTGCAACTGGCATTATAAATAACCTAGCTTAAAACAATGGTTACCTAAAAATTTTGAAAATCTAAAATACTATTACAATAAGACGTCATTCTCAAAAAAATAAAATAAAATAAACTTGAGACGTAAACTTGTGCTTTCTGTACAGCTGTTGGACCCATCTCTTTGCTTGTGATAATGAACTGACAGATTCTCTAACGTTCGACCACCTCCGAGCGTTGAGCTAGTAGCATTTGAACCACATTGATGGCTCGAATCTAACTATGCCCTGGTTGTCCAACCAAGCTTCCACACTAGCAAAATGAAGAAGACAAAGATTTAGGTGTTTCCGATAGATTTTCTACAATTTTAGGTGATTCTGATCACCAGTGATGAAAAATGAGATAGAGCTCTACAATTTGTATACTTGAATTTCTATTTTTGTTAAAGTTTTGAGATTTGAAGTTTTCGGGTTTTGGTCACTAACTCACCATATGGGCTCACTGTGCACATCATTCGTTTCAGACCTTTATTCATGTGTTTGGACACAAATTACAAATTCACCCTTGATTCGTACAATTCATAGAAGTTATGGAATTGGATAAGTCATGGAACTGAGAAGAGTAATTCATTATCGACACCGCCACAACACCAAATTTGTATTATTAAGAACTTTGTGGAGCTGAAATTCAAAATTAGATGACGATTTGATAGTAGGAATTGTCCTGATCATCTTCAACAAAGGTATCGATCTGCAACTTGATATAATTACATTCATACCTTTGTAACTTAATTACTGGGATGCCTTTTCAGTCTTAACTGATATGAGATTATTACCTTCTAAAGAATTACTCCCCACCTCACCGGTACGCCAAGGATGACTATATATGTCATAAGATGTAACGTTCACCCTGTGGGTCTGTATTTTGATTTATTTCCGGCAAAAAAAAAAAACAATGCATTAATTCAATTAAACAAAAAAGATGAACCATACATTGTTCGAGTAGAAATGTCATAGTGTCAAGTGTTCAAGTAGAAATGGGATAAAGTCAAGTGTTCAAGTCTTCTTCCGCTTACTTTACACTTGGAAAGAGAATTGCAGGTCGAGAAGTCCAGTCTGGAGTACTTGAAAATAACAGGCAATAAATCATGTAGAAAAGAAGCAAGCGTCTTAACTCTAATAGCGACTCTTGTAAATGGAATGTGCAAGGAAAAATCTTGCAACTGGCATAAAAGAAGGCCTTGATCTGTAACCTAGCTTGTACACACACAAAAAGAAAAAGAAAAAAAGCCATGAGACCTTCAACTTGTGATTCTAAAGTATACTTTCTTGCTTGCCTTACCTTGCATGTTCAACAGTGCTTGTTTATCTAATTTTGTCCATTTACCCATTTCTAGGGGTTTTTTTTCCCCACTTACCTCATTACCTCATTAAGTTTTTTTAATTCCTCCTTACCCAAAACCACTCTAAGGAAGTCTTCACTAATACCCCATTAATTTTTTGTTTTTTATTTTTATTTTTTAGACTATTTTACCCTCACCCATTTGTTACTTAGAGAGAGAGAGAGAGAGAGAGAAACCACAGGAGACACATTTTAAGGCACGAACCTCCAACTTAGAGCACTGGTTCTTGGGTACATGAACAAAGGCTACACACCCAAAGACTCTAGCAGGTAGGTTATGAAAAGAAGGAAGGGAGACATGTGTGGAGAGTACCTCAAATGGGATTTGGCCCTGAAGGACACTAGAAGGCATACGATTGATAAGATGAGAAGCAGTGAGAACAGCTTCTCCCCACAAGTACTTGGGCACATGTGCACTAAAGAGGATGGAGCAGGCAACATCCAGGAGATGACGGTTTTTACTCTCAAACACACCATTTTGCTCAGGTGTTTGTGGGCAAGTTGTTTGGTGGACAATGCCTTGTGCCTGGAGATAATCCTCAAACTCATGCCTCATGTACTCCCGCCCCATTATCTGAACGAAAGACCTTAATTTGGCCATTGTATTGAGTTTGAATCATGGCTTGAAAGGCTTGGAAAGCTGAGAAGACAGCAGATTTAGACTTAAGTAAAACCACCCAAGAAACTCTAGTACAATCATCAATAAATAAAACAAACCAACACATGCCAATAGGAGTAGGATCATGGGAAGGTCCCCAAACATTTGAATGAATCAACTCAAAATGGGTTGTCCTTTTATTAGAAATACTAAAGGATAACTGACACGATAGCTCTTAGCCAAGACACAAGTTTCACATCTAAGAGAAGAATCATTAATGCTCAAAAACAAAGAAGGCATAGACTTTTTCATGTTACTAAATGAAGGATGTCCTAAGCGACGATGCCATAACCACAGCTCACTCAACTGCTCAGAACTCGAAATCAAAGCGACTGGGGCCATCTTCCCTGGTTTTCCCCTGCATACATCTGGTCCAGATGGAACAACCTCCTCGTCAAATCTCCCCGACCAATAGTCTCCCTGGTAAGAAGATCCTGAAACACAACATACATTGGGAAAAAGGTCACAGAGCACTTAGCTTGAGCATTTAATTGTGGTACAGATATCAAGTGGTGTGATAAGGCAGGAACATATAAGACATTATGGAATTCTAATGTAGGTGTAAGTCTAACCGAACCAGTTCCTAACACAGGGAAGGCTTCACCATTTGCATTGGTAACTTTAGACACAGGTGGTGGTGACAAGTGGGTAAAATAGGATTTATCATAAGTCATATGGTCCGATGCCCCAAAATCAATGATCTAGGTATCTTCCCCAACAAAATTAGAAATATGTAAAGCAACACCAATCTTACCACGTCCAACCATGGATACAGAAGGATTACCAGCAGCAGTTATGTGATCTCGCCCCTCCACACCATAGTAATCAGGATTTTGGTCTAAATGAGCTGCAGCACGTCCTTGTTGATTAGGTGCTGGTTTTCCCCAAGATGCAGGATGTCCATTCAGCTTGTGACATTTAGCTATATTGTGCCCTAGCTATTTGCAGTAGTTGCAGATAGGACGATTGCCAGTAGGTGATGTAAAGCTAGACTGAGGACGCAACTGTTGAGTATGTGGTGGCACATATTTAGGTGGTGTAGGATTAGACTGAACTGTAAGACTAGACAATTTAGAGTAAATTGCCTTAGCACTCTCTAGTTGAGCCTCATCCTTGCGTATATAGGCAAAGGCTCCATCAAGGGAAGGAGAAGTAGCAAGCCTTAACAACTCACCTTTTGCACTAGCATGTTTGGAATCAAGTCCATTCAGAAATATGTGCACTCGCAACAAATCTTTCTCCTCATTGTGCAGCTTGATATCATCAGCATTCTTCACCTTATTAGGGTGCCTCTGATCAATCTCCAACCAGATGTTCTTTAAAGCAGCAAAATAAAGAGACACATGTTGTCCATTCTGAGTCATCTTGAATGCCTTGGTGTGGAGTTCATGAATCTGAGCAAAGTCAAAATCATTGAGATACAACTCTTTCAAAGTCTTCCATATCTCAGCAGCTGTCTCGCATCCAATGATTAGTTGAACTACCTCATCGGTCATTGATTTGTAGAGGATGGACATCACAGACCCATTTGAGTTCTCTCACTTTCCGAACCCTAGGTCCTTCTCATCTGGTGCTTCAATTGTGCCATTCACATATCCCATCTTGTCAAGCCCACACAAATGGGCAGTCATCATCTTCCTCCAAGTACGGTAATTGGTGCCATTCAACTTAGCACCACCAAAACCTCCAGAGGAGTCTTGATTCAAAGATACCTCCGCCTTTTGAATAGTGACATCATCATCCTTGCCTGACCCTTGTCCTCCCATTGTAGTAATAGAGCACAGCGGAATAAAAAGATGAAATTGAGTAGGCCGAAAAAACGAACAGTAGAGGCTTGAAGAAAAAAACCCTAAAACCCAAATTCTAAGTTTAAAGGCGTGAATACTCTCAATCACAAGAACACAAACAAACAAATCCCAATTACTGGGTAGAAGAAAATTTAAGAGAATTGCGAGCAATGAGAGAACAAAGAGACAAAGTCCAATACGGATCTTTGCTCCGATACCAACTTGAGAATAAGAACGTATTTGAGAGAATAATGAGATAATTTTATTCTTCTCACAAGGAGGTATTTATACACCAAGGTAACATATACTAACTAGGTAAGTGCTAATTACAATTAAAGAGATAATAACATTCCTAATTGCATACAATAAGTACATTTCTAATAGAACAATAATATTCTAAATAGGATACGTTGACTCACGCTAACAATTTAGAGGTCCAACTAGAACCACCTTTGTGACAATTCTCCAACCTTGTTTAGCTAACATAGCAAGATTATAATCATAAATGTTTTTAAATCCCATATATTCTTCATGCTTGGAAAGACATTGCCGTTTCCAATTTCTCCAATGGATTTTTTTTAATTGGTATCACCCCAAAGGAAAGAAGCACATAGTTTGTGTATATCATCACATAGAATCTTTGGTAACAACGAACAAGTAATAATTCATAGCATAAAGTGGCATGGTATGAGCAACTACTTCTATCAAACTCTCTTTACCTACACATCTTAGGATTTTGGTATTCTAATCTTCTAGCTTATAATTTTTCCTTGATGTACTGAAAAATCTGAGTCTTTGATTTGCCAACATGCTATGGGAGACCCAAGTATCTATACATCATGTTCCTTCTCACACTTGACTTCTAATAGGGTGGCTAGTTTAATATGAGTTTCAACAAGACCATTTCAACTAAATATCACACTACTCTTCTCAAAATTAAGTTTCTAACTAAAGGCCTTTTCATATGTATTCAAGATATTTATGTAGGTGAGGCATTCTTCAATAGTAGCTACTCCAAATAAGATGCTATCATCGACAAAAAATACGTTATGAAGTGTTAGAGCTTGTGGACACATCTTGAGACCCTAAATTGCTTCAGATTCAACAGCTTGTGATATTAAAGTAGATAATCCTTCTGCACATAAAATAAATAGGTATGGTGATAGGGGGTCTCCCTGCCAGATACCATGTGTTGGGTATATTGTGTTAGAAGGTTCACCTTGAACAAGAAAAGCATGGCTAACTGAAGTGACACAACTCATTACCATGTTAACCCATGTAGACAAAAAACCTAGCTTCACCAACATGACTGATTGAAAAGACCATTCTAGTAGGTCATGAGCCTTGCCTATGTCTAGCTTACAAGAGAAAAGACCCTCTTCCTACAACTTGAATTTATGCATGAAGTGAGCTGCTTCAGTAGCAACTAAAGTGTTATCGGAAGTTAACCTTCCAAGTACATATGCACTTTGAAGAGGAGATATGATTTCAGGGAGCCACTTTTTCAATCGATTAGCGATGACTTTGGAACTAATCCTGTATATCACATTACACAAAGCTATAGGTCGAAAATGTGAGGCAATAGTAGGGATTTTTATTTTTGGAATAAGGCAGATGTCGGTGAAGTTGGACTCCTTCCAAATATCACCATTTTCCAAGAAGTTCTGAATAGCAATACAGACATCTAAGCCAACAACGTGCCAATATTTTTGAAAGAAAAAAGGAGACATACCATCCAGTCCTAGACTTTTGGATGGGTGCATTTGGAACAAGTCTATTTTTGTTTCCTCATCTGAATATGGTAAATTCAAGTCATTGTTCATAATGTCAGTTACCTTCAATGGAGTGGCACGAAAGATGTCCGAAATAGCAGATTCATCAACACCTTCAGAAGTGATGGTCATGTTGTAGAATTTGAACAAGAGTCTTGATTTCTTTAGGATCAACAGTCCATATTCCAACCTCATTTTGTAGGCCTTAAATAGTATTCATGCTCTTCCTATTAGAGGCCTTTCGATGGAAGTACACAGAGTTTTGATCACCATCTTTTAACCATAAGGTCTTGTTCATTGTCTCTAGTACTTTTCTTGTACGGATAGAAGTTGACTCTATTTGGCATGCAGCCTTCTTTGTTCCTCATATTGCCATGGAGAATAAGGCTGCCTCATAACGTCATGCAACTTCTCTTAGATTTCTCGAGGCTCAAGCTTGTGCCTTTGAAATTCAGTATCCTGCCACTACATGAGTTAATGACTTGTAGTATGTATCTTGGAGCCCAGTTGTTATAGCATGTTACCAGTTAATGGAGTAGACCAATTTCGTTTGATAATATTTGTACACTTCTCATGCATACCAGATTTCTTCAAATTGAAAATGCCTACTGCCTCATCGAATTGGGTCACGTTAAGCTCTTACCTCGATCAACAGAGGATTGTGATCAGAGTCTGAAGGAGGCAAATTGAGCGTTCTGCTCAATGGGAAGAGGTTTCTCCAAGACGTTGTACAAAAGTTGCGATCAAATCGTTCTTTCGTAAATTTGTTGAACCAAGTATATCAACAACCATAGAAACCCATATCTACCAAACTTGCAACAACGATAATGTTACGGAATTGTGCCATTAGAGCAAATGCACAAGGAGGGCCACCAGATTTATCAGCCCGTGTCATCAGTTCTTTGAAATCACCGACCATCACCCACAGTAAAGAACAAAGTTGATCCACTGCTAGGGTTTCAATCAAAGCCCAAGTCTTATGCCTCTCTTCTCTTGCAACGAAGGCGTAAGTACCAATAAATCTTCATACCATATCAGTCTCTTTCTCCCTTACCTCTACATCAATGTGGTGTAGAGACTGGGTATGTAGATCAACATGAAGGTCAGAACTCCACAGCAGAGCAAGTCCCTGTGACTCCTGCTTCTTTGGAAAGCAAATGTTGCTCGAAAAACCAAGCCCGAAAGTGAGAGAGTCAATCAGTTTTGGAGTCACTAGTGTTTCAGCCAAGAAGATCAAGTAGCGCCATTTAGCATGAACCAAATCAATCAATGCACACTGTGTTTTGAGGTTGACAATACCTCTGCAGTTCCATATTAGGATATTGCCATGTAACATAGTGGCCAGGATGAAGTTAGGAAGCCGTAGAGGCGTCACAACCAATAGGAGAGGGGTTCAGGGTTTAAGCTGCTGGTCAGTAGTATTAGTGGTATGATGTATTAATCAAATTCAACCTAATTATTTTAGTGTTCAAGTAAAACCCTAATTGTGTGTCTGGCCCAAACTCTAGGTTACTTGACATAGTGGTAATAGGATTTAATTAGAAGAATCTAGAGATTATCTTTCCTTGTATGATTCGAACTCTATGCCTTGTAATCCTCTATATAAAGAGGCCCCTATTATCAATGAGAATACACAGCGATTTCCACTCAATTTCAGTTTCTCTAAAACACGTTATCAGCACTAAGCCCTAACCCTGAAACAAATAGCCAAACCCTGATTCAAGAAGCTAAAAACCTTGAATCCGAATACAAAACCTTGAAGCATTTTCTGCCTCCATCTCACACCTTGAAGACCTCGATCCCAGGAGTCCAAAACCGGCGGCCGAACCCCAAGAACAGGCCGGAAACCTACCGAACTGGCCACCGGAAGCTCCAAACAACCCGCAGCAAATATTTCACCTGTTCACCACCTTCTGGACTTCCAATTGCTACCAAATTTTTCCACCAGTAGCACCTCAAACCCAAAAATCCAGAACAGAAAGAAATTCCATGAAAACGATCTAAAACTTACTGAACCGGCGGACTGAATGTCCGGCAGAAAAACCGGCAGAAGAAAAGAAAAGGAAAAAAAAAGGGAAGAGGCAGCCCAAGCCGCAGCCCACTGACGCAAGCCACGTCAACAGCACAGTCAGCAGCCACGTCAGCACGGCCAACTCTAGTCAACACCGGTTGACCGTTTCCGGTCAACTTTCATGCCACTATTCCGGCCACGGCCTACGACTTTTCCAGCCAAATTTTCTGGCTACCTATTTCAAGGTATTTTTTACTAAACGCTCCAGTTTTTTAGAGATTTTAAATTCAATTTCTCTTCTTTTTTGGGGACTTGCAACCTCCCTTCTTCTACCCCCCTTTCTTCATCATAGGGAAGACCTAATTAAGCCGAACTGTGGGGGTTTGTACTCACTCCAAGCTTGGAGCTTGTTGAGATCTCTAAACTTAGAGTTTGTAGAGAATTTATGATCGACCACTTACATCATTGTTTCGATCTAATCCAATATCTCTTAGAATCGACTACGCTCGGAAATTCCTAATTTCTTGAAAGCGATTATGCTAAAAAAATTTATATGTTTTCGTGGTAGCCTATTTCGCTCCTAAACTAATCCTAATTTCTTGTTCTCTTTCAGGATGAGTAACCTGAACAAATTGGACTTTGCTCCATTGGGAACAACTGGCTCTGGATATCACAGGTCGGTTCGTGATGTTCGCCAGCATTTCAAGGTAGATGGAATCCTAGATACGATTCTCGAACTTAGCCAGGACGTGCTAACTGTTGAGAACGCTCAAGCTTTGGAAGCAAATAGAGCAGCCTTAGAGGCAAATAAAGCGAAACCCATCATCCTAATGACTCGTCATATGGATGATTCGCTCCAATACGAGTGTATGAATGAAGAAGACCTCAAAAGGCTGTGGGTCTCACTCGAAGATAGATTTGGCAACGTCCGTGACTCCCTGCTTCCTGACCTAGAAGTGAGATGGCATAGCCTCCGCTTCTGTGATTTCAAGTCAATTCTTAACTACAACTCGGAAGCACTTCGCATTAAATCCTTAATGGAATTTTGTGGTAAAGAGATCACAGATGCGATGTTGATTGAGAAGACTCTCTTTGCGTTCCCCGTCTCTGCATTGATGGTTGCAAGAACTATCGAATTGATGTTGTTGCAGGATGGATCACAAGGTTTTATAAACTCATTAGAGCGTTGAAAATCATGACAACATCCTTGTGAAGAACTATACTTTGAGATCCGTGGAAATAGAGCATATTCCGAAATCCAATTATAGTTGCGCCCCTAAGAGAAGGCGCCAAGAGCGAAACCCTAAACTTAGGGATACTTATGGACATTATGGTCCATATAATCGCTTTACTTGGGAATGTAACCGCCAAAATAGGCGAACATGGAGCTGAAGAGGTCTACGTGGAAAGAGAGAGGGAGGCAACACCTCTGGCCATGTTGGTGGCGCCACCAACACTAAGAGCCATCTAAGTGATGCTTTCAAAGCGCCTCAATCAATGGAGTTTGAGCAAAGAGATGTATGTTCTCGATGTGGAGTGTCTGATCATTAGGCACACATTTGTAGAGCTCGTGAAAAACTTGTCATCGCCTACAAAGCATATTGTGAAGCAAGAGAAGCTCACTAGCTATGTGGAACAAGAAGATCAAGAAGATGATCTAGAGTGAAGGGTTGAAAGATGATCTAGAGTGAAGGGCTGAAGACTACAAATTTGGCTGGGATCAATAGATCGCCAATTTTGTTTAAGTCTTTATTTTTCCAAGAGATGTAATAGTCAATTGCCATATACTTTGTAATAAATGTCAATGGTTTAGTTTTTCTTCAAAGGAGGTTCACCCCAAAGTAAATGTGATGTCTAGGAAGGTTTTGAGATTAGTGGTACTTAAGAGAGCCTTACTCCACCGACATCTCTTTACTCACCTGGTCACATTCATTTTGGAATTACCAAAAGAAGTTAGACTACTACCATTGTTTTGCATTAGCTAGCATTTTGGATTAGATTTTCTTTGGTCAAAAAGACAATGATGTAACTCTGTTGGCTTATGAATAAAATTTTGAGTTCTTTTCATTATGACTCAATTTTTATTCTGAGCATATTACATTGTGACTACGATGGCTGGGTCATTAGCATTAATTCAAGGACGTGGAATAGGCCAAGTTCCACTTGCCAAATGGCACCTTAATTACTGTCACAGAAACTCTCTACACTCCTAGGGAAAATCGCACCTATGAATAGCCATCGGATTCCATGCGAAAACGCATGTAGAGAACGGAAATGAGTTCCTTTGCAATACCTCTAATGATTGCGAACAAAGGCGCATCTTAGAGAAGTTTATGTGTCGCTCTAGTAGACTTTATGTCACTATTCGAGCTATTAAATCCAATAAAGTTATGAGAGAAGATCTCTTGGATTTAGAGACATATTGGCTTTGTCACGACAGGATAGGTCTAGTCATGATATGATGATCCGTATACAAAAGACTTCACATGGACATCATTTCTTTCGAGCGAAGCGAAGCATGAATCAAAAGTTGATTCTTGGACTAAGTGTGACCGACGTTACTGCCTAGGGCAACGCCCCCGTCCACCACCAGCCTAGGGCTGGCACAGTCCCTATCCATAACACCATGGATGTCGTCCATCATGGTGATAGCGCCCTAGGTGATGATACAATCACCAACTTTGCTTCAAGTAGCGTTTTAGACGCTCAGGGCCAACCAAATTTCTCATTGGTTGCTTCCAAAGCCCTCACTCATCTTACAAAGCCTGTTCCTTAGGGAAATTAGGACTGAGACCATCCTATGCAAAGGATATACTCATTCTGTTCCTACATAGAGTCCATGGGGATTTTGTGGACTGATTCAACCAACCTGCGGACGTTTAAATATCTCATGATGTTGGTTGACACGCATACACGCTGGTCACGTGTTGTGCCATTGTCCACATGTAATACTGCTTATGATACACTCTTAGCTCATCTCATATGACAATGGGCTCACTCCCCGGATCATCCTATTCCGTCAATTGGACTTGACAATGCTAGAGAGTTTACATCGAAGACTTTCGATGGGTATTGCATTGGGATTGATGTTGGACATCATATTCTCATGTACACACCCAAAATGGTCTGGCGGAAACGACTACAATGGTAGTCCGGACATTGGTAATGCGCACCAATTTCCTTATATCCGCTTGGGGTGATGCAATATGGTATGCAGCTATGCTAATTCGTCTACGACCCACTGCCACTCAATTTACCTCTGCGTTGCAGCTAGTGACTGGGTACAAATATCGTACTTACGCACATTTGAGTGAGCCATTTATGTGCCAAATTGCGCCGCCACAGTGCATTATGATAGGTCCTTACACGCGAATGGGGAACTACGTTGGATTTGAGATTTCAACAATCGTCCGCCACTTAATGCCCTTGCAAGGCGATCTCATTACCGCTAGATTTGCGGGTTGTCACTTTGATGAGACAGTCTTCCCGTCGTTAGGGGGAGATAAGAACATGGATGTTCAGCATGAACGATAAGAGTTGTCGTAATCTGTCCCCACTATGTCTCATCTTGATCCCTATTAAAGTGACGAGATCACACAAATTTGCTGCAAACAAGCCTGCAAGGAAGGACGTCCTTACGAGAGGACGTAGCACCACCCTACACGGAGGTAGGCATGGTGCCAACGCCAAAAAGAGTGGCACTCTGGCGTTACAGGTCATGACCCCAGCTAGGACGCATGGGAGGCCCGTGGGTTCGAAGGATACTTTGGCACATTCCAATCCTTTGAGCATCAAGACTCAAAATCCATCTCATGAGAATCTTCCGGGTTATGGTTATCGTTGGGGGACGCTTTAACGTCAGAACCTATTCTTGAGAATATAGAGCTCTATGAAACTTACACTAGTGTACATGAGACGTGGGAGAGAAACTCCACATAATTGATGATGTAGTCACGCACTTCATTGCGCATGAGTTTGTTGAGTCCGATGATATCGAACCACGCTCTGTTGATGAATGAATGCCAACGTAGAGAGATTTGGCCTAAATGGAAAGATACGATCCAGGTTAAGTTGGATTCTCTAACGAATAGGAAGGTTTTCCGAGCCAGTAATGCCAACACCTCCTAACATAAAACCTATTGACTAATGGGTCTTCATTAGAAAGCGTGATGAGAAAAAGAGATGGTAATCTCGCCTTATGGTGCAAGGCTTCTCACAAAACGCCCTGGAATCGACTACGATGAGACATATTCTCTCGTAATGGAGGTCATTGCACTCCACTACCCTGTCAGTTTGGTAGTTTTCCGAATAACTGAACATGCAGCTTACAAATGTGGTCACTACGTATCTCTATGGGGACCTAGATAGGGAATATATAAATGAAGGTTCATGGTGAACTTGATTTACCTAAGTCAAGTGGCTCTAGACCACGGAGCACGTTTACAAAGAGGTTGAAACGCTCACTAAAATGACTACTTGATTGGGAAGGGATATGCCCACGCGTTTCCATAACAAGTTTCGGATCCTATCGCGGTTCATGTTGGACATGATCTTCATTGGAAGCCCTTAAAGAGTTAAGGGAAACCGCTGAACACTTGAAATCCGAGTTTGAGATGAAGGATTTTGGGAGAGCACGATTATGCCTCGGTTTGAAACTTGAGCAGCGTGTTGCTAGATGCTTAGGCATTTTGACAAGGTCAAACCTTCAAGCACTCCCCTGATCGTTCGTAGTCTTGATCCTGAAAATGATCCTCTTCGTCCAAAGGATGATGACGAAGATGTGCTAGAGGCAGGAGTGCCTTACTTGAGTACAATAGGCGCATTATTGTACTTAACTCAATGCACAAGACCGGACATCTCATTTGCAGTAAGCTTGTTAGCTAAGATATAGCTCTGCGCCAACGCGACGCCATTAGGATTGGTGTAAAAGATATCTTTCAGTACTTGAGATGTACGATTGATATGGGCTTGTTCTATCCCTACAGAGAGATGATGGATTCGAACCCATCACACACCAGGAACGCCGCCAACACTGGCCTGCGTCCTCTATCCCCATCCTAAAATGACGTGTTTTGGAAGGTTTTGCTGATATTGGGTATCTCTCTGACCCATACAAAGGTTATTCCTAAAATGGTTAAGTGTTCACCATGGGTAAAGACCATGGTATCATGGAGGTCTACAGAACAGACCCTAGTCGCTATATTTTCGAACAATGCAGAGATCATTGCTCTTCACAAAGAGGTTCGTGAATGTATATGGATTGGATCCATAATTACGCATGTTCGAACAATTGTGGTTTGAAGTCCACCACAGCATGCCTACAAGCATTTAGGATAATGCTGCTTGTTTTGAACAAATAAAGCAAGGCTGCATCAAAAGCGACAACAACAAGCATAATCAGCAACAACAGACTCTCCTCAAGATCAATTTGAACTAGATTCAATCTGAGGATAGTGTGGCAGGCTTGCTCACTAAGTCATTGCCTAAATTCCACTTTCGAGAAACGTGTTGGTTGCATTGTTTACGGAAGTTATCTGATCTCCTATGACCGTAGTCATCAGGGGGAGATGCAGACATCAGGGGGAGATGTCTACACGTATGGTCTCGAAACGTGAAGGGTGTGTTGTGCTCTTTTTCCCCTTCGACCGAGGTTATTTTTGTCCCACAAGGTTTTTGTGACTCGACAAGATTTTTAATGAGGCAACGAGAGAAGCACCACGTTTGGGCGACCCAAGGGGGAGTGTTCAAGTAAAACCCTAATTGTGTGTCTGGCCCAAACTCTAGGTTACTTGACCTAGTGGTAATAGGGTTTAATTAGAAGAATCTAGAGATTATCTTTCCTTGTATGATTCGAACTCTATGCCTTGTAATCCTCTATATAAAGAGGCCCCTATTATCAATGAGAATACACAGCGATTTCCTCTCAATTTCAGTTTCTCTAAAACATTTAGTTATTTTTTTTGTCAATTACTTGTAAGTTTATTTCACGTTGGAAAATATATCATTGACATGGTAGTTGCCATATCATTTAAGACTCATATATGATACAGATTTTTGAGATCTCTATCACTATTCTTTTTTCTTTTTTCTTTTCTTTTTTCAATTGAAATTTAATTCAAATAAACTGCAATTACATCGCAATCATAGCATCCAACAAAAGATTATAACTAAAGACAAATAACTCTAGCCTCATACTACATATCCTTACTCTAAAGAGGAGAGACTGACATGTCAATAGATCCAATGGCGAATGCTAATTTGAGCAGCTAGAGTTAAATTGACAAAAATAGGTAGCTATAACTGGGACAGGATCTGATCACAATAGAAAACTATTGAGTGGGTCATCCCAGGATCTCTCGGAAACGTCAACATAGGCTGATAATGAAAATCATGGCCTTAAGCCGGCAGAAGACTCACTATTCTTAAGAATAACATAAGAAATTGAACTTTCATATGAAATTTCACAAAATTAAGAATAATTGGTTCAAATAGCATTTTATTATCTTTCCAATGTTATTGTATCAAAGAGATAATTTTTAAAGATTTGAAATTAACAAAATATTGATCTCAAGCTTTACTAAAATGATACAATTTCCTAAAATATTCCCACTTATTGTCCCAAACAAAAGCGCTGTAATTTGCGATAGGAACAGGCGATGACTCATCCTTAGCTTCAATAATAAAATCATAGTAGATGCTTGATGAGAACATATCATAAAATTTTCCTCCAACAATCTTTTGAAATGCTAAATTCATCTTGGCTTGCTTGTTGTTTTCAGAGACCGCAAACTTTGCAACCTCTATTGCATAGGAGTCGCTAGCATTTATCTCGATCGGTTGCCAAGGTTTGAATTAGGCAGATACAACGAGAGGAAGAAGGAGCACAATGAGCGTAAGGAGGTGTTGAGGACTCATCTTTGGCTTATGTTATGAGTAAGATTAATCTTCGCAAAAAAAAAAAAAGTGTTTTTCTATTGCAAATTAAAGTCTGAGTTCTAAGTCCCTGGTATTTTTTTTTTTTTAACTAATATTTTTACTGTCTTATTTATATGTTCCCCTTTCTCTCTCAACAGGATCTAGAACTTAAATACATGATGCAAAGACATTATTTCATTGGGTGAGATATAACTTGCATTTTAAACATGGATGAATTCCTGAACTTAATATGATTGAGGTCAGGATATGTTCTTTCAAACTTTTTTGAACTTTACTATTTCTGGACATTTAAGAACTTAGTAATTCAGTCTAATGTTGGCTTGATGCTTTTGTTCTTGGCATTACTCTTTTGCATGTCAACCAATCGAGGTGAGATAATTGTTCGTGCTATTTTATGGTTTACGAGAGAGGCTGCGTTAAAGGGAGATAACAAAGATCACAGGAACGCATTCAAATGTTAGGAGTTGGTGTCTTTCTAATCACAATCATTTAAATGTTTATGTGAGGAGTTGGTGTCTTTCTAATCACAATCATTTAAATGTTTATGTGCATATGACGTATTCACTAATCTTTCACAATTAGATATGGTGTGTGAGTTGTGTTGCCATGCATGAATTTGATGTGCAGGGGCTTGCCTTGGCAAAATGATTATGGGGAAAATTCCTAAGAAGATCCACAAGGCGGTGATGGAGAAACATAAGGGTGAGCATCTAAATGATATTTGCTGGAGCTGTATATTGCTTTTGGTCTTCCCAAAATTATTACTTTGCTTCCAGTTCAACTACCATCAATGATTTATGGTATATATATTTTGGTCATGTTGCCCTAGAGTCAAAAATTCAATCAATTTTCCCATAATTTCCAAATTATTGAAGAAAAATGAAGGTTTGCTAGAATATTGTCATATGATATTTTTTTTTTTGAATAGAGATTGATTTCAATAGTAATCAAGCCATAAAACAGGCCAGAGTCTAACAGAACTTACATAAGAAAATCCGGAAAGAAAAAAAACCAGATAACCTATATATCTAACACTACTACAAAAAGGTCATCAGACGACAGTGGATTTCTATTGTCTGATGACCAAGCTCACCGTGGTCTAAGTGAGTGTTGTGTGATTGAAAAATCAGACAACGGTGATTCCACCGTTGTGTGATAACTGTTTGCTCAACAGAAAACATATTTCTTTTGTGTGAATTCTGCGCAGGCATGTGCCTGGCATGGCATGCGCGGGGATGCCTTGACACATTCAGACAACAGAAATTTTTTTTGCTGTTGTCTGAGATTCATAACACACAACAGATATAAGTCATTCTTTGTTGTCTGAGGTTCATAACACACAACAGATTTTACTCATTCTTTGTTGTCTGAGATATATAACACACAACAGATATAACTCATTCTTTGTTGTCTGAGATTAATAACACACAACAGATATATATAACTCATTCTTTGTTGTCTGAGATATGTAACACACAACCAAAGTTAAATTATCTCTCGTCTGTTGATCACTCAGACAACAGAGATGATTTATTTCTGTTGTGTGTTATGAATCTCACACAACAGAATTTGTTTTCTTTTGTTGTTGGTTGTTAGTTCACACAACAATTATATTTGTTTAGCTGTGGTGTGAATATCGTAATCAAATTGGCTGATGACCAATGACTGTTGTGGGAAAAGCCTTAATTTTAAACTCTTTTATAGTCATACAACACATTGTTTTATATTATGTTGTATGAATGAAACTTGGACAACAAGAAGAATATCCATATAAACGTTTTTCCAGAAATAATGCTCAATATATGACCATAGAAACAATACTATAATCCTTATAATTCAAGCTATGACAACAGAGATTGAGTCTGTACTTGTAAAATGTTCTAGCTAGGAAGACCTAAACTACATAGATTACTGTTGCTTTCCTTTAATGCACCTTCATTTGTTCTTGCAGAAGCTCTCTTGTAGGCAAAGATAATAAGCAGTCTTTCGATCTCTTAAGTCATCGATCCTACACATGATGGACAAGGACCCTGCAGAAGCTCTAGTATTGACTCCATTTCTGCTCACCCAATGACCTTACCCTTTGAACACATTCAAGACTCTGGTTGATTGAAACATTCTTCAACAAGTCCTAAATGCTCTGCCCATAGTGCCATTTTGTACCCATATATCTGCAAGTTTGCAACCATGCAGATTATAATAAATATTTACATTAGTTTCTTGTGGCCATGCATTCAAAATGACATTAATTACTTGTCTCTTTGGAAGCCATGAAAGGATACTAACCAGAGGTGCTCAGAGCACAGAGCATCTCCAAAGATCAGAATCTGAAGTCAGGGCTGACATTCATTGCCCAAGCAAACTTTCTCAAGAAGGACTTTGGAAATACATGTGACAATAGTTTAATACCAAACGGTCAAGTTAACTTGCTCGCACCAGCAGCGCTCATTCAATAGATTGCTAAGTCTTATAACAATCACCATCAATAATTTTTGTATAGACCACATGTTTCATTCGAACAATTGAAGCATGTATATCTATTGGTAATACTATTGGTTTTAATAAGACAATGAGAGGTACAAAGCAGATAATCAGATTGGTAAAGGTGTTACATGTCATGGACTATCCAAGATCTCCCATATTAATCTCAATATTAAAATATTCAAAGATGTTACTGTTTTTATTCCCTCTTCCATTACCTTAATTACCATTTTTAATCATGAGATCCTAAGGATGCCAATAAGTCCCAGATAATTAAGGTCATACCTGAAGCTCACCGATCTTCTCCATTAAGCTATCAAATTGTGCACTATAGGATCCTGTGATATTGCGCTTCTTATTCAACTGTCAAAAGTACAAAGGAAACAAGAAAGTAAGAATCGCTACAACAGGGGGATGATGACATACTATTTAAGACTATATATTGGAAGAACAAAGATATAACAGCTGATATTAATTAAGCACAGCCAAACATACAAGGTTCAAAATCAGTGATGGCAGCACTAAGTCACTAACTTATTACGTTATAGGATTAAATTCTGCTTACTACCTTGTACTTTCAAAGGTTTATCAGTTCAATCCTTGCACTTCTAATTTAATCAGAAAAGTCCTTGCACTCTCCAATTTCATCAAATCGATCCAATTCGTCACTATTTCGTCAGTTTTCACTGTTAATAAGCTGACGTGGGACCTTCTTACAGGGAAAATTTCCAAACTACCCATCGCTAGGGAGCCCGCCTACCCTTTAGTATTGTGAATGCAGATGGGTAGTTTGGAAATTTTCCCCGAAAATTGACGAAGTGGTGACAGATTGGATCGATTTGATGAAATTGGAGAGTGCAAGGACTTTTTTGATTAAATTAGGAGTGCAGGGACTGAATTGATGAACCCTTGAAAGTATAGGGTAGTAAGCAGAAATTAGTCCTATTTTATATATCCAATGTGACAGACACATTGTATGCACGGCTACACGCAATACTTCCGCTGTAAGGCCGGACATCAGTGCCTTTAAATGTGCATTCAATTTACGAGACAGTTGACCTTTCATCCAGGCTTGATTGCAATAGAAATTATGCATCACTGAAATTGGATATCTATTTCATTTGCTAATTTGAAAGGTGGAGAGGTGTGGTTTACTTCTGATGGTTTCTTCTGTCTCTGAAAGAGAAACTGTTATGGTGGAAAATGATGCCTTGTTTAGTTTTGAACACTAAAAGCTTGGCTTAGCATTCTCTCATCTTGGTTATAGGTTTGTGTCAAACAAGTGGTTTGGTGCTATTATTTGCAGTGGAATCTTATTGGGAAGACTTTCATCATAGGGGTAAGGTTACATTTAGAATATTTACTCGAGTCCTCTATACTCCTAGTATGCCCTCTTCTCTTAACTACAGTTCTTCATTTTTTGCTTCGAATGTGACAACATTATTTATATGGTCAAAGTTCAGATGATTTATGGAGTACTGCTTGTTGAATTTGCAAGGAAGATCCCAAAACGGAGGTAGCAAAACCATAGCTATGCAGCAATATGCTCATCAGCGGCTCAGCGCCTTACTCTGAGATGTGGATTGTCCGACACTTTAGTGTGACGTACTTCGGTGAAGTCTTCATCAAGGGGAAAAAATAAAAATTACCTGAAAATTTATAACAAAATGTCACCTTTATAGTGTATATACCAAGCACAGGCACCAGTAAAAGTCACTTTTAGCACAGTATGAGAGCTATATTCAGGACTTGGCCAGAAATGTGGATCTCTTTGCAGGGCAGAAAATCTGCAACTATGCTTTACAACAATTATTCAACTTTGATTTTTATGTAATCGTACAGGCCGACCTTAAAAAGGAAATGATTACTAGCGGCTTCCCCACTCAGTCAGCACAATAGGAATTCTGAACTAGGGATGGCAAAAATCCCCATCGGGTAGGGTACCCATTGGGTATTCGACCCTAACGGGTAGAAATTCGGGGGAAATCAGGTAACGGGGATGGGCATCCCCAGTATTTGAATTTTGAAATCGGGTACGGGGCGAGGATGATATTTTAATCCCATCCCCATACCCACCCAATAAGAATTATCTGAAATATATATATATATATATATTATTTATTATATATAGTTTTGATATTATTTATAAATAAATAGTGATGTAAACTTCATATTTTTGTCAATATTTAAATTCTGTTAATAAATATGTTCAAAAAAAAAAAGATTCTTTTAATAAAATATCTTTATCAACATGTCAATTTTTCTTGATTGAAATAAAAAATTTATTTTATTTTGATATTTGATTTTAACTTCATATTTTACAATCTAAAATTATTTGTATGAATTTTTATATAGTAAATTAGTAATAGGGGAAATGATCAATTATCCAATTTCAGCTTAAAAATTGCCCACTTGCTCCACTGACAGTTTTTTAACCTCATTTACCCAAAACACTTTAAGGGATTATTTCCCTAATACCCAATTAATTCTTTTTTTATTTATTTTTGGGACAATTTTGCCCTCTCCTTCTTTGTCACTTAGAGAGAGAAGCGATAGGAGACCTTGCCGGACTCCAGTGACCAGTGGCCGGCCGGGACTCCGGCAACCAATGACCGGAATCCGGTGACCGGTGACCGAAATCCGGCGACCGATGACCGGAATTCCAAATCTGAATATCGAACCTGTGACCCGATTCCTGCGTCTAATTTTATTGCCCCCCAATAATACCCAGTAATCACATTATTGTCCCCCAATTATCTTATTTACCCCCCAATAAAAAAGTTATTACCCCCCAATAACAAATTTATTGAGAATCAATAATTAGTGAAAAATGAAGATGTTTTTAATTTTGAAAGTTTTAGGAGGTTTATCCACATAAATAATCATATTATTGCCCCTCAATAATCTTATTATTGCCCAATAAACATTTTATTGCCCCCCAGTAATCTTATTATTGCCCACCAATAAACTTGCAACAAGACAATTACAACAGTTCAATATTAGTACAGGCAGTTGTAGATCTACCAAACAGATGCTATTCTAGTACATAACTGAAATTAAAACATTTTTTCTGCATATTTTCTCATACTAGACAACTTGTGGCATTTGGTCTGCCCCAAAAAAAAAAAAAAAAAAAAAAAAAAAAAAAAGGAATGGCGTAGCCATCATCGATCTCGGAGGCCGAATCGAATCAGTACCTGAAACTCAAAACACAAATCAAACAATTCAAATCCACCAAAAACTTAACCCTATATCCAATCACCAAATCAACGTCTGAATTCCCTACCAGAATCTCCCGGGATTTTCTTGAAGGACTCCCTGCTCTGCCGCCATTGTACACCGGAGCTTTGATCAGTGCATAACCTCCAATCGAAGCTCGATTTCTCGCAGGAGTGCTTTGCGCCGAGTCCCACTCCGAATGTGTCTTTCTTCCTCTGCCTAAAACCCCAGGAGTTCTGAAGCTGAGACCAGCACTTCCAGCTTTATCCAAAGCTTCGAGCCTTCTCTCCGATGACGAAAACCTACCGGATCTAATCTCTTCGAGCTTCGGATGAGATCTAGCGAACCGCATATTAGAGATTGAGGGCAGAGGGACGACTTCGAGCTTCAGATGCGATCCAGCGCACCGCTGATTGGAGATTGGAGATTGAGGGCAGAGGGACGACTTCGAGCTTCGGATGCGATCCAGCGCACCGCCGATCGGAGATTGGAGATTGAGGGCAGAGGGACGACGGAGAAAGATAAAGAAGACGAAGTACTCAGACTTGGAGGTGGCAGAGGACGTAATCGGAGACGATGTTCCTGCAACAAACTAAGAGAGAGAGAGAGAGAGAGATGAGTTTTAATTTAATTAATAGGGGTAAAACTGTTACTAGATATTATATTGGGTAAATGGGTTAAAAAAAACTTTTAGTGGAGTAAGTGGGCAATTTTTAAGCTGAAATTGGATAAGCGGTCACGGCCCCTTAGTAATATTGTTAACGGGGATTTGGGCGGGTACAGGGACCTAATCCCCAATGGAGACGGGGACGGGGAATCCCCAATATTTTATTACAGGGATTGGTAAGGGGATGAGGAATGAAGTCGGGTATGTGGGTGGTAATTTAATCCTCTTACCCTACCCTCCCCATTGCCATCCCTATTCTGAACCTCGGAGTTTAAACAAATTTTGGTAGACTAAGGTACCAAGAACCTAGCACCTTCTTTCTGTGATATAAGCACCTCTTAAATGTGCAAGTTACACCTTGTTTCCTGTACTTTGTAATTAAATTCTACAGAATTTTGATATCAAGACATATTCTAACACACTTTGTGTAATATCTTCAAGAAAGGAAACAAAACCCATAACGCTTGTTATACCACTTCCGTCAACGTCCTGTTCCTCGATGAGATAGTTTTCAAAAGCTGTGGCATCGTCCTGCCCTCCTCTGATAAATATGAGTTTAGGGGTAATGCATCTCTCTTGCTTTAATTTATTGATCTCAGTCCGCAGCAAACCTAAAAACATCTTGTATTAGAAGTGAAGCAAATAAACCCTGTATTTGCTAAGAAAGCACCAAGCAATGCAGAAAACTTACAATCATGGGGTGGAGGAAAAGGTAGAGTAGGGTCTGCCGTTGAAGAATAGAACACAATAAGAGCGGTGAATGCATCAAGGAAAAATATCGGACTACCACTGGTAATCAGTGCAGCACGACTCAATGAATGGCGTGGGTATAAGGCTTTTGTCATGAACTTCTCTGTTCTAAAAATATGAAGTATGCTTGTTCTGTGAATAAATTATCCAACCATCCAAATAGAAAGCTATAGCTATAACTTCGTCAAAGCTCAACATAGGCTTTTCGTCTCTTTTTTGTCTGTTTAATTGCTCAAATATGGTTGCCTTTAGGTCAGCATAACTCTTATTGCCACTGGATTTAGACACCATGATGAAACTGACCAGTGATGGGAGGGTATGTCACCTTTCTCCATTGGAGTTGCTCTAGAAATAGTTGCAATCTTCCTTTGACATTGATAAATGCTTAATTGGGGTTTCACATAGTAATGTTTCACTTGGAATCAACAGATATCGATGGTGATTTGGTGAAGTAGCTCATGCTAGTCAAATATTTTGAGTTCCAATAAGAGTCTTCCAACTACACCCTAAGTTCCAAGTGACAACATTCAAGATGCTCAACTCTCCAATCCCATGGAAATTGAGAGCATAAACATAATCTAAAACTTCATAACAATTATACTTGTATGCAAACATGACAGAGTAAATTCAAAGCATTTATCATTGAAATCGAAAAACATTTGTACATCATTTTACAGGTATATAGCACAGAGAAATAAGAAAACCAACCAAAGCCAGAATAGAGTACCAGTGATCAGTAATCCAGAATAGAGCACCAAATACTGGGGTTTGAATCTCTTCCACCTTCTCTTCTTCCACCGCACCACAACCAGGAAGCCGGTGCAGGCTCTCTTCATATAGAATCATTGCAGGTTCAACCCCCCTCTTAAACATATCTACAACCGGTTCCTCATCTCTAGGTTCAATCCTCACCATCTCCATCGTCGCGTTCCTAGTCACCTTCGCCACAACTGCACTACTTCCCCCAGCCAAAAACGGCCGCAGGAACACAGCCTTCCGAGGCTCGTCGGCTATTTTCAACTTGAACACCTCGGTCCACGACTCACCATCACCATTCTCACCCCTAACCCATAACTCCATAACATCGCAAACACGAGCCGTATATCGAAACACATGTAGCCTTCCTCCCCAACAACCCACACACCCAACATAATCTCTATCATATCTCTGCCAAAAACTCGGCGGCGGCGGCGGCATCTCCCTAAACTCCTCCTTGTCCAAATCAAAACCAATAATCGCCGACCCTAACCAACGATCGTTCCGAAACCAATGAAGCGTCTCCCCCACCACAACCGCCGCAGGGTACAACGTGTAAGACAACAAAGGGTGCACTTCAATCTTTCTCCAAACCCCTGTTCTCCATGACAACACCTTCACCTCCACCACATTATCGCCGTAGTCGAACACATTGTCCGCCGCCACCACGACCTTGTAGTCGTCCGCGGCCGACAAGTACCCGAACCCGCCGTACAGAACAGTGTGGGTCGCCGAGGAAAAACATGGGTACGGTAGATTACGCAAGAACCCAGTTGATGGGTTCCAGATGAAGAGATCACAACTGCTCAAAGTGGGATCCGTACAGACGCATACCAGGCCGTTGCAGGAGCCGAGGAGCTTGATCGATTCGGGTTGGTTGTTTAGTTTACAGGTGAGGTTGCGAATCGGAGAAGACGGAGACGGCGGCGTTTCCAAGTCAAGGGATTCAACTTGGGAGGGGGAGCAGTAGAGGAGGAGGCGGCGGGTCAAGGTGTGGTGGCGGCGGCGAGCTAGTTGGAGGTGGGATTTGGCGAATTCGGGGTCGGAGATAAGGAAACGCCACCGTTTCGAGACGCAAGTGCAGCGGATTAAGGATTTGATGGGGAGTTTGACCAGGATGTCGGAGACTATGATGTCTTCCGGTAGTTGGTTATCCGTCATTGAAAGGCGGTGGTGGCTGTCGGAAAAACGGTGTCGTTTGGAGTTTGTGTTTGCCGTAAACACTGACTTTGAGTTTGACTCCGAACTGGTTTTATGTCTCTGTTTGTTCCCGGATAGAACCTACATTCTGGACTTGCCTGTCTTTTTCTTTTTGGGTGTAAGGACCCGTTCAGAGGATGGGTTGACCCGGAAACCTAGATTGAGATAGACAACCCGTTTAAGTAACCCATTAAGACAACAGCCCAATGGTTCGTTCACTCCTTTCCCTCTTAGGCATGTTCTCCTGCCTGAAGATGTGAGCAAATTAATGCACACCCTTTTATATAGCTTCATGAGTTTGACTCCAAATTTCTGCATTGGATAGCCAAAATGTGCCAAAAACATGATTATAGAGAAGGAAATATGGCCATCTGCATCTTCGACCTTGTTTGAATTCGCATCAAGAGAAGTCCCTACATGCATGGTCTCCTCTTGTAAATGAGGATAATAGAGAAGAAATATTACAACTAGCTGCACTTCCTTTTGGAACCATCCTAGTGGTTCTTCTCATATATGCACTTATTGCCATCCCATTTCTTGGTTAATTTGGGTGGGCTAACTGGATTTCAAGCAGCTTGTGCTAGGAAGCAATATCCAAAAGAAATTCCATTATTAGCTTGGTGCCTACCACAAGATCGAACACCTTGTCAAATGTTACACCCACCTGTATGCAAGCATGTGGCGCTACAAAATGCACTCTACATGGAATTTTATTTGTTAGATCATCCTCATCATAGTACTGCTGTTGGTCATTTAATTCTGGACATTTCTTGCAGCAATCTTTTATTTTTTCGACTTCTGTACTATCGATATGTTACATTTTTCTTGTCATGTCAAATATCCCCTTGAAATTAACTAAGCATAATCCATTTTCCTTGTTGTTTGAGTTTGGCGTTTGTTCTTCTTTACTCACTTTCAGTATGTGTAAACTATCTATAATATCAATGATTCATTGGTGATCAACTGATCATCTCATCGATATCTCAACTTCAGGTCCCAGGAACTTGTCACTTACGTAGCAGATATCAGAAACGATGCTGGTTCATCCCTAATGGGAATAGGAACCAGTAACTTCAAAGTCTCATGCATGGTTAGTTGGAGTTGTTTATGTTTTTTGGAAATTGCAGGGAATATATAGTTGCTGCATTGAAATGCCAGAGAATCACCTTTTATGATATGGGTATAGGAAGAGCTACGTACTGGGATCGTTTGGAATATAACTATGGGAGTGACTTGACTTTATATGAGGTGAACCTTATCAACACTTCTCTGCACTACCCTAGCTTTGAACTGATAATTGTGAATCCAAGAGCATCGAATTGTTACTTGTTATGCACGTTAAACGGCAACCAAACGGTGACTTGCATGACTTATATTTTCTCATACATGAATGTCAAATATTTGGTGGTATTTTCTCATATATGAATGTCAAATATTTGGTGGTATTATTTATGGCACGTTTACTTACTTGGAATGGAAAATAATCATGAATCGGAGACAAATGGAATGGGAGAAGAAATGAATCGGTATTGATTCCGGAGGAATGATTCCTAAACCCATCTCCCCCCTTCGTAATCGAATTCCTGAGTATTCAGGAATCGATTCCTGATAAATAGGTGGGACCTACACCAATTCCGATTCCTTCATGTGTTAGTAAACACATGAATTCTTTTACCTGGAATCATTCCGATTCCTTTATGTGTTAGTAAACGCAGGGGTGGTTTTACTCCGTAATCATTCCATTACATTCCATTCCATTCCAAGTAAGTAAACGTGCTCGTAATGTCTTGGATAGGATCATAGGGATTTGTATGACCATTTGATTGGATTAAATGGTTTTTTTTTTTCCAAATTAATATCTGTACGGGTGGTTAATTAGTTTAATTGCTAATTCCAAAGGTGCCTCTTGTGCCAAATTAATTTAATGTGTTAATTCCCAAGCCACATTCTCCCAATCAATTGACCATACCACTACGCCAGGTTCATATACAGCCTCGATGGAATCAAGCGTGAACTAATATCAGAAGTTCTAAGGGATCCTACTTTGGGTTTTTCATTGGAAAGGTGCTAGTTAAGTAAATAGTGGACGCAGTCTCCAAGCCTTGATCTGTCCATATTCCCCATATGCATGGCCTTAACAGATTTAAAAATCAATACACACAGTCTCATACTGCATGCTGCAATGGCCGACTCTAAATCTACAGTCAGCCTGAAGCTACTCATCGATACAAAGCGTCAAAAGGTTCTGTTTGCTGAAGCGGGTAAGGACTTTGTGGATTTTCTTTTCACCCTTCTCTCTTTGCCAGTTGGCACTGTTATTAGGCTTCTGTCAAAGGATGGCATGGTTGGTAGCTTTGGTAAACTGTATGACAGTGTTGAAAATCTAGATTTAACATATATGGAACCCAAACTAAACAAGGATATCCTGCTCAAACCCAAGGCACCTGTTGCTGGACCTAATATCCTCGGTTTGTTGGACTTGGCCAACGTTGACGTACCAGCTGCTAGAAATAAGGTGTTCTACATGTGTTCGAAAAGGAATAACAATAAAAATATTAATAGGCGTGGACAGTGTAACTGTTCCGGCTCTGCGCCTACCGCCCACCTTTATGTGACTGAAGATCCTAAAGAACAATGTCCAAAGTGCAATCACCATATGTCTTCTCAGGCGACTTATGTTGGTCAACCAAAGACCACGGTAGCAGCTTCTCGCTTCGGTGCAGCAGGATATGTCAAAGGCCTAGTTACGTACATTGTAATGGATGATCTGGAGGTGAAGCCTATGTCCACTATTTCAAGCATAACTCTGCTCAACAGGTTCAATGTTAAGAATGTTGGCACCCTCGAACAGAAGGTTGTAGATCTTGGCATGAATGAGGTCAGTATCCAATCGTTATGCTCACTTTGCTTTTGAAGGAATTTGCTTTAAATTGGAATTTAAACTTATTTCAACATCATGCATGGATTAACCGCGGGATGGAACTGATCAAAGCTAATTATCTCTTGGTGCCATCTTATTTATTAATGATTGATATACTACAAATTTATTTTGCTTGATTGGTAGGGTGTGAAACTGCTGAAAGAATCCCTACAATCCAAAGCAGTTCTCACAAATGTGTTCCTGGTGAAGAAAGCTGCTGCATGAACATCTCGCGCGTCATGGACTTAAGTTGCGCCTCTTACATCAAGTACTAAATTGATATATTGATGCTACTATGATGTACCTTCTTTTGGATTTCAGATCTTCTAATAATGCCGTTTTAAGGATTTTGCTTTATGAAAACTATGTTACCCTTGTTGTGGGAGTTAGATGTTTAGACTCCGCCCATACACCCAAAGCACTGTGAGAGTGTGAGGTATGGCTTTCCTAAATTTATTCGTGAATATTTTGATCCAAGGTATCATAGCAGATTACGAGCTTTTCATCGAATTACTCAATTACTCATTCGTTGCAACTTAAGTACTATAGTACTACATTAGTACTATTAATTTAAGTATCTATATTGCTTGACCTTTATTGACTCGGAATGATGTCATAAATTGCATCAACTTATTTGACAGTGGAATCCGTATGATATAGATAAAGCACTCTTTTGAGAGTTCTTAATGTCAACCCACTCCACGGCTTATACTGATCGAACACAGATTTGCCTTTGGAGAGGGTCACAAACATTAACTTCTGTGCTGAGATCTTGTCACCTTCTAGCATCTTGAGGGGTACTTCTGGTCTATGAAGGTCATATTCCCAAACAAGTTGATAGAACATCAGCTGGGCCGGGTACAGCTAAAAGTTGGCTTTTGTGGAATTATGTGCAAGACAAGTATGCTCTTATTCCACAATCCTGCTGTTGATCCCTTTTGGGCGTAATGAATATATATGAGCTTGGAAGACATTGCAAAAATGATGAGTGTTGTGTAGGTATTTTTGGTGCACTGCATCTTTCTGCTGTGATTATCTATTAGCACTTTTTTTGTGGCTTTCGTTAGCCTAAACTGTCACTCAAGTCTTCTCCATAGCTAGTTCCAAGATCGATTCATCCATCAAGATATATATGTAGGCAGGTTCTAGAGAGAATCACCATAAACTTGAAATTTGGGAATGTCTTTATGTAGTTAATAATCTAAACCACTTATTCTCTAGTTACACACACATACACATGAATACTATTAAAAATTAGCCAAATCAGAAAATGTAATCATTTGATTAACACAATATTTATTCTAATTTTATATATCTAACGGACTATATTTGTTTACACATTTTAATGACTAAATGATTATGAATTTTGTTGGTTTTTTGTAGACACAACTTTTGCATAAGGATCAACGTTTGAAATCGCTGAATTATGTCGTACGTACATCTGTGAAAAAGAAAAAAGAAAAAATCCTCAAATTTAAAAAGTAAGGAGGTTCTCCCTATAACGAGCGCACTCGTGCACACACACCAGTGATGATCACATGGTCATCAAGTGACTATAAATTTTGAAATTATCCACCAGTATATATATATATATATATATATATATATATATATATATATATATAGGTTGATGCGGTGTTAATGCTTAAAGTTCAGCAGTAGCTAAACCTTTGTTAACGCTGGTCGGATGGGCGGACCGCTACCTATGATACTCAGAGTTTCCGCTACCTGTCAAGTGAAATACAGAGGGCGTCAGAGAGAGACCGAGTTGGGCGGTCTTCTCTTCTCTAATGCCTAAGGTAGTCAATGTATTTGTGTTGACAAAGTAACAATAGGTAAGTATTAAATGCGTCATTAATGAGGAGAGATGAGAGAACCCTTTTATAGGTGAGGAGAGAGCTGATCTTCTCCATGTTTTCAATGTGGGACTGATATGATTCAGTCCCCAGCTTCTAGAGGTTCTGATGCTGTCTTGGCGCGGCGAGTGGCGGCGCGTCAACGGTGATCTGGGGGCAAGCCGGGGCTCAGGTGGTAGCCTGCTTGGCTGTGTTCCCGTAGGTCACTCCTTTGGCGGAAGTTGGTACCGCTAGTGGTAGCATGAGTGTGGCTCATTATAGCTAATTATGCTTGCAAATGTCTATGTAAGTACATGCGGCTACCCTCAAGTCTTGATTAATGAAACTGCAGAATACAAGAAGGGAACGTAGAGCCTAAACCCCATATTATAATAAGCATAAAGAGAACATCCTGAAATAATGTCAGGACTATCCACTAAATATATGTATTTTGCCAAGCACCAAATAGCAAAAAGTGCACAGCTGGCTACTCTAAAAAGCGATGACATACCAGAAAGATTACTCTATCACGAATGAGCATCATTACAAATAGCGTAGCTTTCCCACTATGTTGTCGCACTGAAATAAATCCGGCGACACTCCATTTTATCCTGGCACTAAGAGGTTGCGTCCATTTGATCAAGAAAACGGTTTGCCGCCTCGCTAGGCCAGACAATGCACACTGATTGTGCATACCGGGACCAAACCCACGTTACCCTAATATGTTGTAATAGGGACTTATTGACGGCATAAAGCCACGTTTAGGTAAAAATAAAAAGCTATAAATTATAAAATAAAATTAGTGTGAGACCTGAGCCCAAGCCCAAGCCCGATCCCAGGCCTACAAACCATCAAGTCCAAGCCAGTGTTGACCGTCTAAGGCATCGCCCGTCCAAGTCACTTTATTTAATTTAGGTGTTGAGATTAAAACAGTCTTTTAATTTCAATCTTAATATTAAATCCAAGAGTAGGTGACCACAAAATTCTTGGCCATTGGTGACCGTGTTAACATGTGTAAACATATGTTAAGACACTAGCTTAATTGATAATAAATGCATAAACATACGAATTGACCCCGATTTTTATTAGCGCAATAAAAATTGAGCCATAACCTATGAAGTAAATTTGCTCACCACCAACAATTAAGTAGTGATACCACCACTAAATATGAAGCTGACATGTGTATCAAAATATAACCATAGTTAACTATGTCAAGTCAGGAATGAGAAAGTAATATTTAACAATATTAAAAATCTTTCTACATTATTATTTTAATATTTACTATTTATCACCATTTCTCTCGTCATTTATCCTAATCATCATCTTTTATCGGTTTTAGGCATCACTGGTCTCGTGACTCCAGCATAGAGAAGGCACACACATACACTCAGACCACAAACGCTAATTTACAGACCCTCTTCTTGGCTAGCATTCATATCTAACTCCTTCGCAATCGGCTTGACCCAAAATTGAGTCTTCAATTCCTGACCTTCTGGACTTTAATTTGTTTCTGAGGATCTCTGTGGCTCAATCTTTGTATAAAGCTTTCGTAGGTTTTCTAAAAGGTTAGCCTTTAGTTTCTCGTAGACAGATTTGGAGGATCAATCTTTGATTCGACTTGGGCGGTTTAGCTAGTTGATCCGTCTCTTTTCTAGGTTTTTATCATTAGAGAAGATGATTATGAGCTCTATTAGGCTTTTGCATTGAGTTTTATTTAATTCCATTTTCTCTCACACATGGAGAAGAAAGACCTTTTCTTACTTTGCTCACATTTCCACCTTATTGTCTTAACCTTTCACTGCAAATATGAGATCTAGCTATACTTTCATCCAGCCAATGATTTTTGCGATTGCTTCGATAGGGTTTCACGGCTCCAAGCAGCCAAGATTTAGGTTGAAAAACTTGTTAATTCCAAGGGTGATTAAAGACCCATTAGTGCCCACAAAAGAAAAGGAAAAAAAAAAAAAAAAAAAAACTTGTGGCGATCTCTCTCAAACCCTAAAGACACCTTGTAGCCCAGCCTTGTTCCCTCCTCCGTCCAACAGCACGTCCTAGCAACTTCGTCGTCGGACGGGACATGATTGTTAGAGCATCATTGGCTACTCTGTTGATCTCTAGTAGGACTTTGGGCCCGAAAGCTGTGTCAAGGATGAGGAAGAAAGTCTGTCCAGCAATACAGAGCGTCTCCGGATTGATGGTGGCGAGATAGCTGGTGGAAGACGGGTGCGACAAGTCGGATCACACCATTTAGCAGCGCTGGGGTTTGAGGTCGGGATGACAGACTCATTGCGGTGTGACAATCGGAGATCGATCTGCGCTTGGGTGTTTGTAGGCGGGATTGGAGATCGTTCATTCGTTCTGGTTCAGCATATGGCCAATCGGGGTCGTCCGCCTAGTTTAGGCATGTGGTTTGGCTTCGACGGTGTTGCTGCGACGATGGGGAAGACTCGACGGCGGCTGTGGTCTTGTGTGGATAGTGGTGATATGTTAAGGGTGAGACATGAACGTTAATGGGCCTGGCATGGCCTTCTCCTAATCTGGGATGGTTCTTGGGCCTAGGTTCAGAAATTGGGCCCAATTTGGGTAGCTATGCTTATCGCTTTTAATTACTATGTTTTGTTAGTTGTTGCTTATTTACTGTTTTCAATAAGGAGATGTGGGCATTGTCCCGGTATAGGCACCTTGCGTGTCTTGATTGCCCTAGTTAGACGGCGAGTTCTTTGCTTTGTTAAATGATCGCAACCTCCTAGTGGCAGGATGAAACAGAGTGTCGCCGAATTAGATCCTGTACGGCAACATAGTAGGAAAGCTGCGTTATTTGTTATGATGCATCTCCTTTGTAGAGTTAACTTTCTGTTATATCACCGCTTTGTCAAAGCAAATAGAGTTGCCATAGGTGAAATCCTTTGATCCTCTTTTGAAACAAGAAAAAAAAATAGAGTTGCCAGAAGTTCACTCTTTGCTAACTGTTGCATGTGAGAATACATTACATATTGTAATATGAGGTTCAGGCTCTATGTCCCCCTCTTGTATTCTATGGTTTCATTAATCAATGCTTGAGAGTAGCCGCATAGGCCCTCCTTCAAAAAAAAAAAAAGACCCATCAGTCGAAATTCAAAAATTAGGGACTTCGAGTTGTGTGGTGGTGGTTTAGAGAGAGAGAGAGAGAGAGAGAGAGAGAGAGAGAGAGAGGAGGCTTTGTAGTTTATTAAAAAAATATATATATTTGAATCCCATAACCTATATTGTCTTAAGCAAGGAGGTTCTCCCTAAAACGGGCGCGCATGCGCGCACAGACATCAGTGATGATCACACGGTCATCAAGTGACTATAAATTTTGTAATTATCCACCACTAGATTTGATTTTAGGAGTTGAGATTAAGATACTTAAAAATTCACTCGTTTAATTTCAAATTTTCAATCTTGATATTAAATCCAAGAGTGGGTGACCACAAAATTCTTGGCCACTGGTGACCGTGTGAACATGTGTAAAAATATGTTAAAACATAATTTAATTGATAATAAATGAATAAATATACGAATTGACCCGATTTTTATTAGCGCAATAAAAATGAGCCATAACCTGTATCGTCTTAAGGACATCTAACTTTAAGCCAAAGAAAAGATGTGTAAATTGAACACAACATAAGACACTTCTAGGGAGCCACAAAGTCCACCGTCATAAAGTCCACTCAAAAAAGCCGCCACCAATGATGGCAGTGGCGGAGCCACATTGGGGCACACTGGGTCTCGTGCCCCGGTAAACTTTTGGATATATATAATTAAGTTACCAAGTAGCATAGATAGCTAGGATAGTGCAGTGGTCTGGCACTCTGACACTAGCATGCTTATGCTACTTTACAGGTCCTAGGTTCGAATCAAGCTACTTCAAAATTTTTTGTTTAGATTTTTTCCAAGGTTTAATCCTACTTTGCAGCACTAATTATTGTTACTATTACTGGTTTTTTCTATTACTAATTTTTTCATGTGGCTTGCTATTATAAACTTGACATAATTTTAACAAGGGGAAATTACTGGTCACTCCCTGTACTTTTAGGGCGTCGACAGTTCAGTCCCTGCTATCCTAATTTCGACAAGTTACTCCTCAGACTTTCAAATCTCACACAATTTGGTCCAAAATGACTATTTTGCCCCTCCCTTCCTCTTTTTGTTTTTTATTTTTCTCTCCTCTCCCCTCCTTTCTTCTAAAATTCATAATTAATTCATACGAACTCCGATATTTGCATTCCATATATGTTCAAGATCGTATCGATGAGCTCCACAACTTTTATGAAGAAAGTTTTTCCAAATTTTGTATGTATAAAAAGTCAATTTTCACAACCGCTCCAAATAACATTTGTTTCGAAAATCCACTTTCTTCTAAAATTCATAATTAATTCATACAAACTCTAATTTTTGCGTTCCATATATGCACAAGATTGTATCAACGAGCTCTACAACTTTCATGAAGAAAGTTGTTCCAAATTTTGTACGTATAAAAAGTCATTTTCACTACCCCCTAAATAACGTTCGTTTCGAAAATCTCCTTTCTTCTAAAATTCATAATTAATTCATACAAACTCTGATTTTTGCGTTCCATATATGTATGAGATCGTATCGATGAGCTCTACAAATTTTATGAAGGAAGTTTTTTCAAATTTTGTATGTATAAACAGTCAATTTTCACGACCCCCCCACCACAAAATAACACACACACACACACTCTCTCTCATTATGCACATTTCAACCCAAGGAATATCAAATATTTGAATTATGAATATTGAGACTATTTCATAAGTAGTTGTACGAGAAATTCGGTTTCGTATCAATTTTAGTTTCGAAATGAACGTTATTTAGGGGGGGTCGTGAAAATTTGGAAAAACTTTCTTCATAAAAATTGTAGAGATCATCGATACGATCTCGTACATATATGGAATGCAAATATCGGATTTCATATGAATTAATTATGAATTTTAGAAGAAAGGAGATTTTTGAAATGAACGTTATTTAGGGGGGGTCGTGAAAATTGACTGTTTATACATACAAAATTTGAAAAAACTTCCTTCATAAAATTTGTAGAGCTCATCGATACGATCTCATACATATGTGGAACATAAAAATCGGAGTTTGTATGAATTAATTATGAATTTTAGAAGAAAGGAGATTTTCGAAACGAAAGTTATTTAGGGGGGTAGTGAAAATGACTTTTTATACGTACAAAATTTGGAACAACTTTCTTCATGAAAGTTTTAGAGCTCGTTGATACAATCTTGTGCATATATGGAATGCAAAAATTAGAGTTTGTATGAATTAATTATGAATTTTAGAAGAAAGTGGATTTTCGAAACAAATGTTATTTGGAGCGGTTGTGAAAATTGACTTTTTATACATACAAAATTTGGAAAAACTTTCTTCATAAAAGTTGTGGAGCTCATCGATACGATCTCATACATATATGGAACGCAAATATCGGAGTTCGTATGAATTAATTATGAATTTTAGAAGAAAGGAGGGGAGAGGAGAGAAAAATAAAAAACAAAAAGAGGAAGGGAGGGGCAAAATAGTCATTTTGGACCAAATTGTGTGAGATTTGAAAGTCTGAGGAGTAACTTGTCGAAATTAGGATAGCAGGGACTAAACTGTCGACGCCCTAAAAGTACAGGGAGTGACCAGTAATTTCCCCTTTTAACAATATTCTTACCTTAAATTAATCTTACTACTAGATTATAATATTTCTATCAATTTTTTTTAATCGAATGTCCTAAGTTCTAACTTCGTCACTTGGTGTTACTTTTCAGTGATTTAAAAAACTTTTATAAAATATAAAAGCATATATAGTTGCAACATGTATCGACTCTCAACTCAATCACAAATTTTTTGTTATTTTTCAAGATATTTTATATTTTGATATTATTATTTTGTTTTTGTGCCCCAGTAACCCTAAGTTTCTGGCTCCACCCTTGAGTGATGGGGATCCAACCCTGGTTGCTCCTTCGACCATATGTGAAGTCACTGAAGTGGATGCTGACATTTGCAACTACGAATGGTGACTTTAAGTTTGGAATTAGATTCGAATCCGAGTCAAGATTTGGCCATGTTTGTCCAAGTGGGTTTTTAAATTTTGGCTCAGGTTCATTTTTCGAATTTGGACTTGGGGTGTATAACTTGGGTTTGAGTTCGGTGTATTTGAATCCCTTTTCAATTTCATGAAGTCATGGGTGTATAACCTGGTTGCTCCTTCGACCATAAGGACTGTCCGCTTTGTTATCTCAAGCAATTCAGTCTGGTTTTCTCAAGGGCCTGAAAATGTGTCCTCAAGCCCCTACTCTTCACCATCTTTTCTTTGCAGATGATAGTTTCTTATTTGGTGAAGCCTCAATACATGAATGTCTTCAGGTAAGAGCTATCCTGAACACATATGAGCTAGCGTCTGGGCAAAAAATAAATTACCAGAAGAGCAGTGTGGTATTTAGCAAGAATGTACCACAAGAGCTACAAGTTGAACTTGCTGCAATACTTGAGGTAAATTGTGTTGATGAACATGACAGATACTTAGGGCTGCCATTACATGTGGGTAAATCCAAAACTGCAAACTTTCAGTACATCAAAGAGAAGCTCACCAAAAAGCTACTGAATTGGAAGTCCAAGATCCTAAGCTGTGCAGGTAAAGAAGTCCTTATTAAGGCAGTTGCTCAAACTATGCCATTGTATGCGATGAATTGTTATTTGTTGCCAAAAGGTTTATGTGATGATATTCACCAGTTATGTGCTTCCTTTTTCTGGGGAGACACAGATGCAAAAAGGAAAATTCATTGGCGCAGTTGGGAGAGACTGTGTCTAACCAAACATGAGGGACGTTTGGGTTTTAAAAATATTTTTGCTTATAATCTTGCCATGCTGGCTAAGCAGGGGTGGAGACTTGTATCCAACCCACACTCCTTGGTTGCTAGAGTGTTTAAAGCTCGATAATTTCCCAATTGTTCCTTTTGGGATGCACAACTTGGCGATATGCACCTTCTTTCTCATGGAGGAGTATCCTTGAAGGAAGACCAGTGTTGAAGGCTGGCGTTAAATGGAGAGTGGGAAGTGGGGATCAGATTCATATTTGGGAAGACAGGTGGATCCCAAATTGCTCAAGTTTTCAGATTCCACAGCTGGCTCACTCAACTTCATTCCATAGGGTTGCTGACCTTATTGATTCGCACACTAGAACGTGGATTGCTACATCTGTGTCTACTCTATTTCCACCAGCAGTTACTAATCAGATTCTCTCCATTCCCTTGAGTCGAAGAGTTTTGCCCGATAAGCTTTTTTGGGAGCCAGAAAAACGGGGTTTCTTCACCTTTAAGATCGCTTACTGGATTGCTCGGGAGAAAGTTCTTGGGCATGTTCTTGCTTCTACTTCACAGGGAGATCCTTTTAGGGAGCTTTGGAGATGACTTTGGAAAGCTCAGGTACCTGGAAAGGTGCAGATATGTGCTTGGAGGGCCTGTCAAAATATCCTACCTACCAAAGAGCATTTGCTCACCAAAGGCTACGAGGGGGACATGAATTGTTTACTATGCTATGCAACCATTGAAGACACAACTCACGTCTTTTGTAAGTGTCCTATTGCTAAGGAAATTCTTTTTGCTCCTCCGTATAATTTACAATCTATGGTGTTGCCACACTTAGTTTTCAAGGAATGGATGTTAGAAACTGCACTTCTCCTCAAGCCAAAGATATTTGAAAAGTTGTTGATGGTAATAGGATCTCTCTGGAAAAATCGAAATACTATGTTATGGGAAGATAAGTCACAGTCAGCACTATTGTGCAGCTCCTTCACATGGTTGGAAGAGTTCAAGAAGGCACGAATTGCTTCTGCTGCACAAAAGCAGGTTGTCAAGCATCGATGGCAGCCGACTAATGGAAACAGAATCAAAATGAATGTGAATGGAGCATTCCTATCATCGCTGATGCATGGTGGAGCTGGTGGTGTTGCGAGGAATGCATCTGGCCAATTCATGGCTGCTTTTGCTAACCATCTGCCTCATGTGAACTCGGCTAAGCAAGCGGAGTTATTGGCTATTCAAACCGGTCTAGAGATGACAGTTGGGCTGCAGCTTCCCTTTGTCACAATTGAAACTGATTGCCTTACTGCAGTACAAGCAATCATGCATCCTCAATATGAGTTTTCAGAGTATGCAGGCATCATTGCTGACATCCATGACCTGCAGATGAAGTTCCAGGAAACAAAAATCCATTTTGCCCCCAGAGAGTGCAATCGAGTTGCACACAGACTTGCAAATATTGGTTTTGAATCAGGTCAGAATGAGTCTTGGTTCCAGCAGGCTCCTATTTGTATTACTGATGTACTCCATTATGACTGTAACCATCTGAGTTAGGCTCTCTTCAATAAATTTCTTTCTTTCAAAAAAAATAAGAAGAAGATGATTTAGCATAATTTCATTAATAATTTACTAATCAGATTAACACCACTATGTAACTGTAATGTTAATTAGAGGTTTTGAGATTGGGTTACTCAAAACTTTACGGAGCCATAAATTAGTTTCCTTTTCGGCCTAAAATTGTTATTTTTCAAAAGCAATGCACTAGCAAAAATATTTAAAAGAAAAAATTCAAAACCAAAAGCCCAAGGTAATCGCTATTGAAAGTTTAGCCCATGCTTGAGCCGAGATTCGGGCCAGTCCAGGCGGAGTCTTAAAACCCTGAACCGGGTCGGTTTCAACCCACTCCGTTTAGCCTTTTAGGTTGAAAGGGTTTTAGACCAAACCAAAGCAAAGGCGCCTGAGGTCCTAGTCTTATTCACTCGAGCTCTCTTTCATTGTGTTCGATTCAGAGTTTGTGGGCGAGAGAGACATGGGGAAACTGGGGAAGAAGGCCAGGAAGTTTTCCAAGAAGAATCTTCAGTCTGTCGAGAGAAGAAACCGCAAGTTGAAGTCCACCTTCAAAAAGAGAGGTCCCAAGAGTAAGCTCCTTCTCTCTTTGCTTCTCATAATACTATACAATCTCTAAGTGGGCATAGTTACTCAAAAGCCTTGGTTTTTTTAATGCACAGAGTTGTGGGTTTTGTTCAAAGTTGTGGCTTTAACTAGTAACTGTTGTTCTGGTGTTTCCTTTTTACTGGGAGAGTGTTTGTTTGTTTTATGATTTGGGCTCATGGGAAAATGTTCATTCAATTATTGTAGGAAATGAGCAAGGTAGTGGTGAAGAATTGAAGAAGAAGGACGCGGTAGAGTTGTCTAATGGGAGGTAAGAACATGGGCGTGGTCCCTTTTGATGGTTTTGAAATATACTTTTTCAGTGCCACAGTATATAGACTTTATGATTTCGTAAGCTTCCTTTTTATGTTGATGGAAGATAGAACTTGGGAGGCCGAGTTTTCGAGCAGTAAGTTACATATTGACAGAATTTGAGCAAAAGTACAAAATATTCTCTTGATTCATATTGATACAAATATCTTCGTTATCAACTTGATCATGTAATTTTGGGTTGAAACTAATGGAGCCCGTGTCTCTATAAATCATTGTTGTATGTGACGGATTGCAGACACATTAATTGTTATACCGTTTGAAACTCTAGAACAGTATGTTAAGAATTGCAGACACATTAATTTGATAAGTTGTTCACAGAAACACTGAAGTTGAATACATAGACGACACTCCTCTTGACGCAATATTCCATGAAGATGACAGTGATGCGTTTGGAGATGAATCGGACAGTGATGGGTATCTTTCAGAGGTATTGGAGAATACATATATCTATAAAGGAGTATTAAATTCAGTCACTTGGTTATGCTTTGTATGTTTGGTTGAGTTATTTTTATTGTTTATGATTAGGACTCAAGTGAAATGCATCTTGCTGACCGTGAAATTGAGAATTCTCAAGAAGGTGAGAGCATTAATACTGTTTTTCTCTTTTGATTGTTCCTATGTCAATTTATCTTTGAATCAACCCAATATTTTACATTTTGATCAAATTTGTGCGCAGGCAACCTTGATGGTAGTAGTGGTGCTTTATCTATTCAGAACGAGGAAATTCAATTAGAGCTTGTGAAGAAAACAAAAAAACTAGACAAATTGAAGGAGAAGGTAATGGTTATGATTTTGAAGTAGAGTTTTAGGACATGTTCCATCTAGTTTATCTTTTTTATTTTCCACCTAACCTTTACTAGCTTTATTTTATTCTTTTTTATCGTGTTTGCTTGGAAACATTCCAGGATCCTGAATTTGCCAACTTTTTGGAAAGCTATCATAAGGAGCGCAAACAGTTCAGAAACAAAGATGTAAGTATTATCTCTCATGACAATTAATATCATATTGATAACTAGAAATGTTAGTAGTAAGGGCAAGTCTACCTTATGTTCCACCCTCCTAATTTGACCTCCAGTTTAACTTACGCCTATGGACCTATGCTCACTAATAATCCTATAACATTTATAATCTAATGGTGTAACTATCATGATGAAAATACTCAATTGGATGACCTAGTTTTGCAGTTTCACCTACAAAATGTGAAATCTAATGGTGTATAAGACTAGTGTGGCGAAAGTATCAATTGGTTTTTGTGGGTTTCTAATTATTGTATCTTTGGATATTTGATAGTTGAGTCTATATGATTTAGTACTTTAATTGTTCAGAACGATGACAGATACATGATATGGCAGATGAGGTTCTCTCCACAATAAATGCTCTCTTTCATCACCCTCCCTATAAAAGTTCCCCTTGTTTCAGATGTAGAAGTTAACTTTAGATGCAACTTTCTTCACATATTATGTTTTCCATATTGTGGATTTAATGGTGTTTATTTGTTTGTGAAGAGACTAGGGTGAGTGTATGGGTTGATGATATTCGACTTTTGAGTTTGTAGCAATATAAACTAGAGGTTTCTACTGTTTATTTATAAACCTAATTATGTATGACATGTGGTATGGCTGTCTAATGTTCTGATTCCTTTTTCTTAATGCACTTCTGTGTGACAGTATGCTGATGAGGATGAGATGAGTGATGATAATATGCAGCCAGAGAATGTAGACGGTGTGAATTTTAATTGGGGCAAGCTGCTGACGAGCTCTTCTGTTGATTCCTTGTGTCAACTAGTCACAGAGCAACAAAATGTGTCTGCACTTACTAGTCTATTGAATGGGTACCGGGCTGCATGCCACTATGGAGCAGAATCAACTAGAGTCTTTGATGCCTATTCAGGCCATGGAATTCAGAATAGTGAAACCCTTAGCAAGATATTGATGTTCATGCTTAATGAAGCTGATAACATATTTAGGGGGCTAATGGGCCTACCAAGCTCGGATTCCAAAAAAGAGAAGAGTGTGGATTTGAAGAAGAATACCAAATGGAGTACTTTTAAGCCACTGATAAAGTCATATCTGAGGAGTACCCTTTTTCTCCTGAATCAGGTTGATGACTCTGAGATATTGGCCTTCTCCTTGGCACGGATCAGAGCTTCTATAACCTTTTTTAATGCTTTTCCTTCTTTGCTCCGCAGACTTATCAAGGTATTTTGATAACATAGTAGAAACTTACATTGCTAATTAATATATAAACCATCTTTCTTTAAAAGTAGTAGTGACATCAAATTATTATGTACATAGATGCCTACAGAGTTAGTACCTTAGTATTCATGCATTTGTTTAAGAGTTTTCCATTGACATCAGTACTCACATCCAATTATTCTGTATATAAATGTTTTATACAATTTTCATGCATCTAGATATATACACACTTAGAAAATTCTCTACTTCTCTCCCACACACAGAGGCATGTGCACAGTAAAAGAGACAAGTTATAGTGGGAACTCATGGAATCCTAGAAATTTTGAGTGACCTTAAAGTGCTAGTTACAATCATATTTGTACTGTATGGCTAAATCTTTGTTTTATGTCAATCTCGTGCCATTTCTTGTGCTGTAACTGATGCCCAACACTTTAAAATGAAAATGCAGATTGCCGTTCACTTGTGGGCAACAGGGAGAGGAACTGTATCATCTCTATCCTTTCTCATCATACGAGATGTGGCTTCTGTGTTTCGCTCTGATTACTTCGACACCTGCTTTGTTAAGACATATAAATCGTTCCTTGGTCATTGCCAATTTGTGGAGCCTGGTCTGTTCCAGCACATACAATTTTTAAGAAGTTCCATTATTGATCTATGCTCTGTCGATGTTCAGAAAGCATCTAGCAAAGCATTGGTTTGTATCCAGCAACTTTCTAAGATAATGCAGCAGGGTCTACGGACAAAGAAAAAGGTATGATGTATTACATGTCTTGGCTGCTTGATCCTTAATTCCAGACAGATAAAGCTGTTGCTCTTTCAATTTAGATGTTCGTATGTCTAGCTTATAACATGGTTCTCTCTGTGTAGAGGTGACATTCCCTGAACTTGTGCTTGTTTTTCTATGGGCAGGAAGCAGTCAAGAAGATATGCAGTTGGCAATACACGAGTTGCATTGATCTCTGGGTAATGTTTATATCAGCTAACATACAGGATTATGATCTTCAGCCATCTTTTTTTATGATCATTCAGATTATAAATGGAGTGGCTGTGTTGTTTTCTGGACCAAGATATTTGCCTCTGAGAATCAAATGCATTCAATGGTTGAATCTTCTCTCCTCTTCCAGTGGCATTTTCATTCCTGTTACCTCTTTCGTGTTGGATATCTTAGAATATAAAATTAGCAAGGATGGCGCGAAACCTGGAAAAGCTTTCAACCATTTATCTTCAGTAAAGGTTAGGAATTTAGGAAAAAAAAAGTATATCTTTAATTTGGTTTTGCAATCAATGCTTTCAAATTGTGTTTGGAATATTATTCTCATTAAACTTTTGGCACAGCTTCCAAAGCATTGGTTAAAGTCAAGGAACTTCCAAGAACAGCGTGTTTTATCTCCTATCGAACTGCTTTCAGCGCACTTTGCTCAGTGGAGCCATCATATATCATTTCCAGATCTTGCAACCATTCCACTTATTAGCTTGAAGAAGTTTCATGAGATAACTACTATAGAAAGTTCCAAGCGTGTAGTGAAGCGTTTCATCGACCAGGTACATTTGTCATGGAACAATTTATTGTTTATTTGCAATTTCCTTCCTTGATGCTTAGACATAGCTTCCTCATGTTTTAGCTTCCCCTGGAGTTGAAGATATGCTTGTTGGCCATAGTTCATTAGGACTTTAGGGAAGCCTGTGCAATCCAATATCCCATATTCAAGCCCTCAAAATGAAATAGAGGTTGACTCACTGCCCATATTGCCCAGCACAGTCAACCATCTAGACACATCATAATATCCAAATTGTGTGACAGAAACTTGAACAACATTTACATGTCAAAGAATGTCTGCACTTTATTTTTAATAAACTGCTTGCACTGCCTCCATGGCTGGTAAGGTAGTTAATGGGCTCAGGTATTATCTGTGTTGTGAGAAAAAGAACTCTGATTCTTGGACTGCAGGTGGAGCAAAACATTGAATTTATTCGGAAGAAGAGAGATGAGGCAGCCTTTTCACCAACAGATCAGCAATCTGCAGATTTATTTCTTCAGGTTTGCATTCTTAGTCAACATTTTGGTCTATTGGATGAACGTTACATGTCTTAAACTTTCTGAATGGTTACCATGCAGCTTGAAAAGCAAAATGCCAGCACTCCATTTACACAATATTATAAAAGCATCATGGACAAGGCTGCTTCTAGAAACTTAACTCTGAATGAAAAGGTGTGATATACCGATCTTCTCTTCTTTTCTTTTCCCAATTTTTATACTGGCTATAGCTTCTATGGTACCTTGAATGTTAACTGTGGCTGTAGTTAGTGATTGCATAATGGCATGAAAAGTGTAGCCATGCTATGATACCTTGAATGCTATTTATGGCTTTAGTCCAGCAATAACAAAGACACTGCATGATTTGTATCGCTAATTTATTGGGCATGTAAAGTATCGCTGACTTTGCATGCTTTGTAGTCGAAACTGTATTGATTGTTGCAAGGAGAATGGTATTGATACATATTAGTTTCTGTTCACATGAGACATATATTTAGCAAATTCATCATTTTTAACTCTTTTAACCTTGCTTGTTGCGATACATTGCATGCTTTGTAGTTGAAACTGTATTGATTGTTGCAAGGAGGATGGTATTGATACATACTAGTCTCTGTTCACATTAGACGTATTTAGCAATTCATCATGTTTAACTCTTTTAACCTTGCTCGTTGCAATACATTGCATGCTTTGTAGTTGAAACTGTATTGATTGTTGCAAGGAGAATGGTATTGATACATATTAGTCTCTGTTCACATTAGACGTATTTAGCAAATTCATCATTTTTACCTTTTTAACCTTGCGTGTTACAGTTCTCTAAAGCAAAGGAAATAAAGAAGAAAACACAAAGCAAAATACAAGTGCCTCAAGATAACAGTTTAACCGAGGGAGTTAAAAGCAAACATCCAGAGAAAAGAAAAGGCATTGTTGATCATATCAAAGGTGGAAGAGAAAGAAAGTCGAAGAAAAAAGAAACTATTGAAGGCCAAGTCGTCTGAAGTTTCTGGCCTTTCTCTGAGCAAATTTTGATCCTATTAGTATTAAATTACAGTTTTGGTGCACTCATTTGAGCTTATAGAGATCATACTCCAGAACAGACATGTAATGCCGATGTTCTCTATATCAACTTAGAAATCTAGTCCATTGACCATGGCAAATTCGTTTTGCTTGTAATGTTCAAGAAAATTTGTTGGCATACATTATAAATGCAGAAATATGATGAGAACGCATTTTTGTTGATATTTTATGACTTTCTTTTATATGTATACGATAATGTAAATGTGAATAAAGAAAACATAGTCCAACAAGTTTAGCAACCCTAGAGGTTGGGTAGAGAGAGAATGGCAGCATGGCAGCGGGATTGCCATTCTGTCTACTCTAGTGGTGAGATTTGTTCGTCGTGGGTTTGAGAGGCATAGGGCGGCACCAGGGTCTGGCCATTCCAATATGCAGAGGGTTGTTCGCCGGACGAGTTTTGAGTGCGGCGGCGAATTTTTTTTTGTTTTTGTTTTCGCCGAGGCGGCTGGACTTGTCAGGGAGTTTGACTTTGCTTGGTGTTGCCTGAGATCTTCACTTTGTGTCGATGGGGTTCGATTACGTTGCTCGGAATTTTGGAGTAGTAGTTTGTGTTGGGCTTACTTTGCTCAGGTTCTTTGATCGTTAATGGGCAACTCCGATTGTGGTTTGAACAGTAGTGGACAACTGGATATTGTGCTGGAAGGGCCGAAGCTTAACGGCGGCGGCAATGGCTTGGCAGTAGAAAGCTAGGTCTTCTGCCCATCTTGCTCAAGTTTGGGCTTGGGCTAAAATTTGAGCGGTTTGGCTCTATTCTATGGGCCTGTAAAAGGGGTGCCTTGCCACCCTCATTTATCACTTAGTGATGAGGGTGGACCTGGCCTAAGAGATGGACATTCTTGGACAGTTGGGTCGATATATGGTCTAGGACCAATAATTTTGTGGATCATGCCGCTATGAGAGTTGGTATTTATCTGAAATAAGATTGGCATTTTTTCAAGTGGCTTATGGATAAAGAGGTGCTCATATTTGTTTTCTAGGAAGTGGCTTTCTGTTGGTATCACAATTGCGTGTCTAGCTAATAGGATGCTATTAATGATTTTGCCCTAGAAGACATGAAGTTTTTTTTGTCTGTATAAGTTCGCTTTCACGAGCGTGCTTATATAGACTTACAATTAGTAGCATTGCTTAGATAGAAATATTGAAGTGTATGTAGACTTTGACCTTTTAACAGTAATCTAATGATATTAACTACTGTTTTAAAAGAAAATGTAAATTGTGAAACCAAATTGAGAAAAGTTAGCACAAGTTGAAAAATCTCTCTTTGGAATAAAGATCATTTATGCGAGTGTTTTTTTTTTTTTTGGTTTTTTAAGAAAGTGATTGTTTTAATGATCTGAAAATGGAAAAATAATGCAATGATTGTTCTAGATTCAAAATTAGATGTTAAGTTTCTCTCGTCATATTCTCTCTTTGTAGGTGTTGCATAAAATATTTCATCTCAAATTTTTTATTCTATAAATGGTCAAGACACTATTAACAATTAAAAATGGTTCTTGTTGGTGACGCAAAAATTCCAAAAATGATTTTGACTCACCAATGAATGCGGACGGGAACAAGAGCTGACCTGGAACACTCAAGAAGCTTCCTTGGATGTTGACTCGGAAGTTTGATAGTCAGCTCGAAGAGGAGGGGGGTACTTGCAGAAAACTCTCTGATGCTTAAGTCAGTATGTTTCTTAGCCGCGTCTAGTAAGAAGAATCAGAATGAGATGGTTTACCTGGAGGTCGGGCCTCCTTTATATAGGCGACGACTTACTTGGAGGATAAACCGCCAATATTCCCACTTTATTGGCTGCATTTACTTACATGCTTATGATGATGATTATTGTTGCATTAACAACGTTAATCATGACACATTTACAACGGTAATTCATCATGCATTCCCAGTCATAATTATTGTGCATAGTTACTATCATAGTTAAACCCATAATAATTGCCGATTTCATGATCGATATTTGTCGTTATACTAACTATGGAGTTAATTGTCTTAATTGCAGGTCTAGTAATAGTTGACCACTCCCACAATGCCTTAAATTTTCTCCTTGGGAATTCATCCCAAGAGAACATTTCCAAAGCTCAAATTTTCTCTCTGGGCTCCACATCTTTAAATTTCTCTTTGGATACCCTTCTTTGAATTTCATTTAGCCCTTTCTCGCTTTGAAAGCTTAGATGTGCTCTTATGAGAAGATCCTTGTTCCTTATTCAGAGTTTGCATCTCATCTCGTCGATGACACTAACGCACCCAAATCAAAACTCATATCTGCCTCTGTCTTGCAACTAGTCTAGTGCTGAGTCTTTGCATCCCGGACTCATCTGTTCATGGCATCTCCAGCGGTGCGTCATGCCCCCAGTGACTCGCCAGTCATGCTGGAGCCTATTTTTCGGTCTCGCTTGCACGAGGTGCCTTTGGCGAGCTGCCTAGTTCCCAAGTGTGCCCCCAGTGCATCTCAAGCCAGACGAAGTGCCTGGGGTACCTTGCTGCAAAACGCTCCCTCTTCTCTCTGTTTTTTTTCCTCCTAATTTCCTCGTTTTCTTCTTTTACCACCATTTCTAGGTTCGTGCTTGGACCGCGAAATCTCCACAAATGCTATAAGCGAGAAAGATTCTTGAACGAGGTTTGAGTTCAAAGCTGTGAGGATGGATATAGCGACACCGTGACCGAGTATCGTCAACATATGATACTGACTTTCCTTGGAGATAGAAAAGTCTCTCTTGCTGCACTACGTGGGCCCCGACAGCGACCCACAACTTTGAAGTTTATCAACCTCAAACATTTTATTCTTCCTTTGCTTTTTGTGTTAGGTCTTGTAAATCACTTAATCTCCTCAACATTTCGTTTCTTTGGATATGACTGCTAGTCTTGATGTCCATGACGCTCATCCAGATGACGGCGACGCTAATCCCAATGAAAGCGAAACTAGTCTGGATGACTGCGACATTAGGTTTGACGACGACGACGCTTGTCTCCATGAAGCTTTTCTAGGCACCGCTGACACCCTTCTCGATGACCGCGATGTCGGCCCCGACGTCGGTGACGCCTTTCTCTATGACGGTGACGCAGGCCCTAACGTCGGTGATGCCTTTCTTAATGACCGCAATGCCTTCCTCAATGACTACGACGTTGACTCTGACATCAGTGACACCTTTTACTATGATGGTGATGCCAACCTCGATGTTAGTGATGCCTTTCTTAATGAATGCGATGACTGCCCTGACGTCGGTGACACCCTTCTCAATGACTGCATTGTAGGCCCTGACGTCGGTGATGCTCTTCTCAATAACGGTGACGTCTACCTTGACATCAATGACACGGCCTCAATGACCGTCATCGGTGTTTCCATGGCCCCGACGTTGGTGACGCCCTTCTCTATGACAGTGACGCCTGCCTCGACATCTATGACGCTGACGTCGATGACCGTCTCGAAAGATTGGCACGATAGCTCCCTCGAGGGCCGGCCTCCTCAAGCGTTTACCAACATACATTTTTATATTATCAATCATTTGAGAATTAATCATTGTACGTACTAACCTTGAGTGCTTGGTGCAATTGCTCCCTCAAGAGCCTGCCTCCTTAAAAGTTCACTTTTTGTCTCTTCGAGAGAAACTCACCTCCACGAGCCTTTACTTCCTTGAGAATTTTTCTCTTTGAGGAAAAATTGCCTCCTCGAGAGTTCTTCTCTTTTAGAATTCTTTTACGTGACGTATAATTTACTTCCCTACATTCCTCCTTGTTTTTCTTCTCTGTGCGCGCAGTCGCTCAGGAAGAAAAACAAAACATAAAAACAATGTATTGGAGAATTTGAAACCAAACCGTACAGGACGATCCTCCTTCCGCAGACAACATCTTATTGGCCTTTGAGGATAGACTCCCATGGGATTGCCCCCATGGCTTGAGTGGTTCAGATCCATTATCGATCTCGTAACCTGCGTTGCTTTATCTCCTTGTCCTATTTCTCGTCCAGCGAGGGTGTGGTCCATCATCCCACCCCTGCCTGCAGCGAGGGTGAAGTATACCAGCCCACCCTGCCGCCGGCGAGGGTGCGGTCCTTCAGCCCACCTCGCCGACAAAGGTTAAGTATACCAACCCATCTCGCCGCCGGCGAGGGTGAGGTATGCCAACCCACCCCACCACCGGAGAGGGTGTGGTCCTTCATCCCACCCCCGCTGCCTGTGAGGGTGAGGTCCAGGAGGTCACAAATGTTAAGCAAATAATATTTTAGTCACTCCGGCTACAGGCCTCAATTGTATTTTGACATCAATTGTAAACAAAAATCTCATGAATAATTGCTAAATACTTATCTGAGTTACCTGGGTCAGTGCCTATTTGCTAATTTGAATGGTGGCTTACCGACATCCCTTTAGATTTTAGCTACGAGCCCTCGAGGACCAGCTCGGTTACATTCATCGATCACTTTCTTCAGTGTGCGCTTTCTTGGATTGGCCTGTACTGGTTCCTCCAATTGTTCATCTAATTAGTGTGCCGCATGCCCATCGGCGAGAGGTTTGCCGAAGCCTTCATCGGTGGTGTTGTCGCCGTCCTCGTTTTGTTACCTTGTTGGTTTGGAAGGTGCCACTGCTGGCCTCGTTGCTGCCTCAGTCTTTGCATGTCGTCATTTAGAGGCAAGTTTGAATCTTAGATTAGGTATAGGACTAGTCTGTTTGGGGATTGATTTCATCACTGCCAGTCCTCAGTGACAGAAATAGGATTCCTTGAGGCGCAGCTCCCGCCATCACTTTTTTAGGGAAAAGTGTTTCCTAGACTGCTCCACTTGTTGGTGACGAAAAATTCTAAAGAGGATTTTGACTCACCAATGAATGCTGATTGGAGCAAGAGTTGACCAGGAACACTCGAGAAGTTTTGATTCCTTAGAGCGTTAACTCGGAAGTTTGACTGTTGGCTTGAAGAGGAGGGGGGATATATATAGAAAATCCTCTGATGCCTAAGTCAGTATGTTTCTTAGTCGCGTCCAGTAAGAAGAATCGGCATGAGATGGTTTACCTGGACGTCGGGCCTCCTTTATATAGGCGACGACTTATTTAGGGGACAAGCCGCCATTATTCCCGCTTTAATGGCTGCATTACTTACATACTTATGATGATGATTATTGATGTATTAACAACGGTTAGTCACGACACATTTACGATGGTCATTCATCACGCATTAGCAATCGTAATTATTGTGTGTAGTTACTATCGTAGTTAAAGCTGTAATAATCACCGATTTCATAACCGATGTTTATCATCATACTAACTATAGAGTCAATTGCCTTAATTGTGGGTCTAGTAGTAGTGGATCACTCCCACAGTTCTTAATGACTATACGTCTATCTAAGAAAAACAAAAAGTAGACTAGATGAAACATGAGTTTTACTTGGCCACTGAACCCCATAATAATGTAGGATTAGAAACAACATACCTACAAAAGTTCTCTTGGCTTAAGTTTGCAGCAGGTTCAATTCCTAACACTGGAATAGTATTTTATATCTTGATTCACATCAAACTCCAATATAAAAAATACTTTCAAATTTTGGGCCTTTGGCAGTTTGGTGCACTTTCTACTCCAAACAAAAAAAAGTGTCAACAATATTCTCATCCAAACTATATACAAAGATCATCACATTGTATTCCATTCATTTTGCAACAACTCAACCAAACAAAATTACAATTTTATCAAACTAATGAGTAATTTTGTTAGACATTGGTATTCTACTCATAAAACCGTACATTTATTAGATACAATTGAATGACTAAATGATATTTGTTCAAGTAAAACCCTAATTTGTGTTTAGCCCAAACTCTAGGTTACTTAACCTAGTGGTAATAGGGTTACATTAGAAGGATCTAAATTCCTATTCAATGTACGATTACTTTTCTTGTATGATTGAGATTCTATGCATTGTAATCCTCTATATAAAGAGGACCCTATTATTAATGAGAACACATAGCGATTTTCTCTCAATTTCTTATTCCCTAAAACACGTTATCAACACGAAGCCCTAACCCTGAAAACCCTAATTTTGTAACCTTCAAAATCCTGCAACCACCGCCCCACATATCGAAGCCCTAGTCCCAAGGAGCCCAGAACCGACGGTTAAACCACCGGAACAGGCCGAAAAACCCCTGAACCTGCCGTCGGAAAAATCGGACCGGCCCTTACCTTATGCCTGCCCCTACAAGCCCTGCCGAGTAGCTGCCAAGCTCTGTGCCTGCATCTGCCGAGACCTGCTGATAGCCCTTACAAGCCTTCTGCCGAGACACCTGCCGAGCCCTGCGCACCCCTATGCCTGCCCTTGTCGACATCTGCCGAAAGCTTCGCATAGCCCCTGCCGAGCACCTGCCGAGACTTGCGCACCCCTGTGCCTACATCTGCCGACAGCTGCCTAGCACCTGCCGAGCATCTGCCTGCCAGCCCTACACGGCCTCCGCACATCCCTGCACAGCCCCTGCCTAGCTCTGGCCACCACCACCGGCCACCAGTTTCAGGCCACTTTTCCGGCGACCTCCGGCAACCTTTTTCCGGCCACCTCCGTCATTTTTTCCGGTCAAGAATTCTGGCATCTTTTTAAGGTAAATTTTTCTAAAAGTTCCCGTTTTTGAAGTTTTTCATTCTTTTTCTTCTTTTCTCGAGGACTTCCAACATCCCTTGTTCTACCCCCCTTTCTTCTTAATAGGGGAGACCAATAGCTGAACTGTGGGCATTCGTGCTCACTCCAAGTTTGGAGCTTGTAGAGTCCTCCAAACTTAGAGTTTATTGAGAAGAAAAACGATCGACCACATACATCATTGTTTCGATCTAATCCAAAACCCCTCTTGGAATCGGATTTTCTTGGAAGCGACTACGCTCAGAAAATCCCTAATTTCTTGGAAGCGACTACGCTCAGAAATTTAATAGTTTTTCGTGGTAGCCTTTTTCGCTCCGAAATTAACCCTACTTTCTTGTTTTCAGGATGAGTAACCTGAACAAGTTAAGCTCGCTCCACTAGAGACAACAGGCGCAGGATACCACAAGTGGGTTCGCGATGTGCGCCTGCATCTTAAGGCTTATGGGATCCTGAGTACGATCCAAGAGCCAAGTCAGGACGTGCTTACTCCTCAACAAGCTGCTGCTTTTGAAGCAAATAGAGCTACGAGAGAGGCGAATGAAGCTAAAGCCATCATTCTCATGACAAGGCACATGAATGACGAGCTCCAAAATGAGTACCTCAATGAGGAAGACCCAAGAAAACTATGGGTAGAACTCGAGCAGTGTTTTGGCAACGTCCGTGATTCCCTGCTTCCAGACTTAGAAGTGAGATGGCATAGCCTCCGCTTCTGTGATTTCAAGTCTGTACTTGACTACAATTCAGAAGCACTTCGTATCAAGTCTTTGATGGAATTCTGTGGACAGAAAATCACTGATACGATGTTGATCGAGAAGACTCTCTCCACCTTCCCCATCTCTGCATTGATGGTAGCCAAAAACTATCGGATTGATGTCAATGCTAGATGCATCACAAGATTTCATGAGCTAATTGGTCCCATGAACGTAGCTGAAAAGCACGACAACATACTTGTGAAGAGTTATAACTCTAGACCCGTGGGAACCAAGTCAATTTCGGAGTCTAATTCGCGCCTCCAAAGGAGGACGCAAGGAGCGAAACCCTTAGAATATGGATAATTATGGACGTTCTGGTCCATATTCTCGCCCCAAAGAGGAAGGAAACCACCAAGATAGGCGTACATGGAACTGTGGAGGAAAACGTGTGAAGAGAGAGAGAGGCCAAGCCTCCGGTTATGGTGGTGATGCCACCAAAGGCAATAACCGTCCTCAAAGCGCCTCGATCAAGGGAACCTGACCATAATGATGCTTGTCTCAGATGTGGACTACCTGGACATTGGGCAAGGGCGTGTAAAGCATCCTAGAATGTTGCAAATGCATACAAGATGTATCATGAAGCAAGGGAGGCAAATTACATGGAACAAGAAGATCAAGATGGTGATCTCGATCTAAGGGTGGAAGACTACAAGGATCAAGACCCAGAAACTGGCGATTTTGATTAAGTCTTTTTATTTTCCAAGAGATGTAGACAATTGCCATATTATTTTTGTAGTAGATGCCAATGGTATTAGTCTTTCTTTAAAGTAGGCGTACTCAATGTAAGTGTGATGTCTAGGAAGGTTTTGAGATAAGTGGTACTTAAGTGAGCCTTGCCCCACCGACATCTCTCTACTCACCTGGTCACATTTGCATTAGAATTACCGAAAGGAATTAGACGACTACCATTGTTTTGCATTAGCTAGTTTATTAGATTAGATTTTCTTTGGTCAAAGAAACGATGATGTAATTCTGTTTGGCTTATTAATAAAAGTTGAGTTCTTTTCTTTATGACTCCTTTTTAATTCTGAGATTTTCTTTTTCAAGGAATGGATGAACTACAATGTCTTGCGGATAGTGCGACTACGCACACCATTCTACGACATAGGCAATTATTCTTAGAGATGTTGCCTACATATTCCTCTATGACTATGATGGCTGGGCCATCAGGTTTAGTTCAAGGACACGGAATGGCCCAATTCTTGTTGCCAAATGGCACCTTGATTAAAGTCACTGAAGCTCTCTACGCTCCTAAGGCAAATCGAACCTTATTGAGCTTCAAAGATATAAGAGCCAACGGATTCCATGCGGAAACGCATACTGAGAACGGAAAAGAGTTCCTTTGCATTACCTCTAATGATTGCGGATGGAAGCGCATCTTAGAGAAGCTTATGTGTCAATCTAGAGGAATTTATGTCACTACAATTCGACCAATTGAATCCAACAATGTGATAAGAGAAGATCTCTTGGATTTTGACACATATTGGCTTTGACATGACCGACTAGGACACCCTAGTCGTGATATGATGCTCCGTATACTAAAGACTTCACACGGACATCCATTCTTCAGAGTGAGAAGAAGCAAGAATCGAAAATTGATTCCTGGACTTAGTAAGACCGCAACAATTGTAGCATCTGGCGCTGCAGCCATCTTGGGGCGCCATAGGGCCGCCCAAGTCCCATGTGATGATGCCATCAATGGCGCTAACCATGAGCATGCCACCGTGGATGTTCCTCCCAATGGCCATGACGCCATAAACAACAATTCCCATGGCTACACCGCCATAGGGGGAGATGTAGTCACACATTTTGCTTCTAATAGCACTACAGACGCTCAGGCCCAACCAAAATCCTCATTGGTTGCTTCTAAAGGCCCTCGCTCATTTTGCAAAGCCTGTTCCTTCGGGATATTAGGACCGAGACCGTCTTACGCAAAGGATCCCAAAATACTCATTACGTTCTTACAGAGAATCCAAGGGGATATCTGTGGACCAATTCAACCATCATGCGAACCTTTTAAATACTTTATGGTATTGGTTGATGCGTCGACACGCTGGTCACATGTCGCGTTGTTGTCCATTCAAAATGCTGCTTATGCTAAACTCCTCGCCCAGATTATCCGTCTACGGGCTCACTACCCTGACCATCCTATTAAGTTAATTCGACTTGATAATGCTGGGGAGTTTACATAGAAAACATTCGATGACTATTACATGTCACTAGGCCTGGCAATTCAGCCCATGACCCGTTAACCGCCCATTAACCGCCCGCTAAAAACCCATTTATCTCCGCCCGATAACTTAACGTGTTAATGGGCTGCCAACCCGTTAACAACCCGTTAGTTAACGGGCGGAAACGGGTTGCCCGACGGAACCCATCGAACCCGATTAGAAGAGGAAAAAAAAAAAAAAAGATTTTTTTTTTTTTTTTTTTTAAAGAATTGTGAGCCCAATATGTATTAACTTTTAATTTAATGAAAATCAACAATGAAAAAGAGTTATAATGGGTAATGGGTTGGAAGAGGGTTTAAAAAAAATAAAAATAAAAACTTTTTTTTTTTTTTGAGAAGGGTTTTAATGGATAATGGGTGTGAAAAAGAGTTTAAAAAATGCAAAAAAAATAAATAAATAAATTCATTTTTATGTTAACGGGTCTTAACGGGTTTCAATGGCCAATTTATTGTTAACAGGTATTAACGGGTTTTAGTGGGTAATTGATTAGAAAAGAATTTTAAAATTAAAAAAAAAAAAAACCTTAGCGGTCTTAACGGGTTCCAACGGGTAACCCGCGAACCCATCGGGCTCAACCCGTTATAACCTGTTAAGATAACGGGTTATAACGGGTTGAGCCCGTTAAGACCGCCAACCCGTTAAGTCCGCCCGTAACCCGCCCGTGACCGCACTGTTGCCAGGCCTACATGTCACTGGGGATTGATGTAGAGCATCCAGTTCCTCATGTTCAGACCCAAAATGGTCACGCAGAAGCCGCTATCAAACGACTACAGATGATAGCACGGACATTGGTTATGCGCACCGATTAATCTTCATGTTTCTGCTTGGGGATATGTAATATTGCATGCAGCGATACTAATTCATCTACGACCTACTACAACCCAATCTTACTCTGCGTTACAGCTAGTGACTGGGTACTAGCCTGATATCTCGCACTTACGCATTTTTGGGTTTGCCATTTATGTGCCTATTACGCCGCCACAGCGTACTAAGATGGGTCCACAATGACGAATGGCCATTTATATTGGATATGAATCTCCAACTATCGTCCGCTATCTTGAACCCTTGACAGGCGATCTCTTTACCGCTAGATTTACGGATTGTCACTTTGATGAGATAGTCTTCCCATTGTTAGGGGGAGATAAGAATACAGATGTTCAACAGGAACGAAGGAATTGTCGTGGTCTATCCCCACTATGTCTCATCTAGATCCCCGTACTGTACAGTCCGAACTTGAAGTGTGAAGAATAATCGAGCTCCAGAACGTAGCAGACACTTTGGCTGATGCATTTTCTGATGTTGCCAAAGTGACAAGATCACACATACCTGCTGCAAACGTACTTGCAAGGATCGATGTCCCGAATACTAGACATCACGCCACTCCTGTGATACCAGGAGATTGCGCCATTGCCCAGCATGGCAATGATGTGGCGTCTATGGTCGTAGGTCCCGCATGGAAGCGCATTAGACCAATTGGTTCAAAGGATACTCGCCCTAGAAAGAGAGCGAATGAGGCACAAACAAATCATTTGATCATCGATACTCAAAATCCGTCCCATGAGAATGTTCCGAATTATGGTTATATCCAAGAGACATCATTGGGGGACGCCTCAATGTCAGAACCAATCCCTGAGAACATAGAGATCTCTGTAAATTACACTACTGTACATGAGACGTCGGAAAGAAACTTCATCATCATTGATGATGTATTCGCCTATTCAGTGGCGCGTGAGATTATTGAGACCGATGACATTGAACCACGCTCCGTTGATGAATGCCAACGTAGAGCTGATTGGCCAAAATGGAAAGATGCGATCTAGGAAGAACTTGATTCTCTAGCGAAAAGAAAGGTATTTGGCAATGTTGTACCAATACCGCCCAACACCAAACCAGTTAGTCACAAATGGGTATTCGTTAGAAAGAGTAATGAGAGAAACAAGATTGTAAGATACAAAGTTGGCCTTGTGGGGTAAGGCTTCTCACAACGCCCTGGAATCGACTACGAGGAGACATATTCTCCCGTAATGGACGTTATCACGTTCCGCTACCTTGTCAGTTTGGTATAGGCCTGGCATTTGAGCCCGTGACTGTAAACCCGCTCGAAACCCGCACGGTTAAAGCCCGCACCCCATTTATTAAATTTGTGTTAAGAAAGCCCGCACGCAAAAAGCCTGCAAATTAACGGGCCTTGCGTGCTAAACCCACTGGAACCCATTGGAACATGTTTACTTCCAAACAAACCCACTTCGACCCTTTCCGTCATTCAGCAACCACAAAAAACGCAACTCTCTCTCTGGAACGCAACCCTGAATCTGAGCACAGCAGCCTCCCATTCATTCCCGTCATCCAAATCCCAACTCTCTCTCTCCCTCTCTCTCTCTCTCTCATCTCTCTCTGCCCGCCCAATTTCTCAAGATATTGGATCTGTCTTTGGCTTTGGGTTTTCTTCGATTCCGTGCAGTTTTTGTATCTGGGTATTGCATTTTTTATAATATGAAATCTGTGTGTTCTGGGTTTGAATGATAGAGTTTTTGTTGTGATAGATTTCTGGGTTTTTGTTGTGATTTTGTACCATCCCATTTAAGTGGTGCTGTAAAAGGTGAAAGAAGAATCATCCAATCAACTATAAACTTTAACGTCATATATATATATATATATATATATATATATATGTATATGTTCATATTTTGTGTATGAAAGGCAAAGATGCTTCAAAGACGATGATTGTGCGCCAATTTCAAAGTTCCTGTGTATTGAATACGAAATAGAATAGTCCGGATCTGATCTCATCATGTCCAAACACAATAGATTCATAAACAGTAATAAATGTCTTCCTGTGTAATATTAACAATCGCTCTTTTGTATTTTGAAATTTATAATCTTACCATGCTTCTGCAATTTGAATTTTGTTGCTGCATGTTTAGTTAATTGAACACCATTGCCAGTTGACAAAGAGATGGAATTTGAATATGGTTGTAGCATGTTTTTGTTGTTTATATGAAGAACTAGAAACTGAAGGATCCAGATGAGTTTATGAGATTGGTTGAAGTTTTTGTTTCATTTGAAAAGGTAGATTTGAATTATACTTTTTATTGAATTTTTTTACTTGCATCTGGAAACATAAATTTTATGATTCTCTATTCTGAATGGGGTTGTTTGTATCACCTTTTTTTGGTTCTGACATCAAAATCATTTAGCTGTGCTATTGTCTAAAACATACTCTTTTAGCTCTCTGAAATGGTGTAATCTCTTTTTCCCCACTTATATAGTTATATGCCGTGCTTATGTTTCTGCCTGCTACCTTGTTAAGAAGTCACTTTCGTTTCTTTTTTTTTGTAGATGAGTTTAAATGATGAGTCCCAATTTATATCTGTGGAGGAAAGAGGAGAAGATGCTACAACAAATGTACAAGGAAATGATTTGCCTTCTAGAATAAATCGCACGAGAGGTTTTACAGTTAAGAAGAGGAAGAAGAGTTCTCAATGTTGGCTGTCTTTTGAGGAAATTCCTTTGGGTGAGGATATGATTGAGCGTGCAAAATTCAAGAAATGTGAAGCAATACTCAAATATGATTCGGCAACAAGGACAGGTAGCATGTTACGTCATCACAATTCGTGTTCTATTTCCTTTGCTAGTAATGTTGTTTCACCACAATCTGCCATACGTTCTACTAAGTTTCAGTATGAGAAATTCTGTGAGTTATTGATAGAAGCTATTATCAGACATGATTTACCTTTCAGCTTTGTTGAGTATGAGGGTATTAGAGATGTATTTTTCTATATCTCTCCTGCACTTAAACTCCCTTGCAGAAATACTGTTAAAGCTCATGTGTTGAAATTATTTAAGAGTGAAAAAGTGAAACTTCAAACTTTGTTAAGTTCTGTTCAAGGGAGACTTTGTTTGACTGCTGATTTGTGGACCTCTTTAGTAACTGATGGGTATTTGACAATTACGGCTCACTTTGTTGATTCGGAATGGAGATTGAGAAAGAAGATTATAAATTTCTGTCATATGCCTCCTCCGCACAATGGTGTTGCACTAGCTGATAAGGTAAATACCTTGATAGGAGAGTGGGGAATTGAAAAGAATTTGTTTTCAATTACCTTAGATAATGCCACTGCCAATGATTCCTTTGTTGAAAAATTGAAGACTAAGTTGAACTTTAGAGGATTGCTCTTAATGGATGGCAGATTCTTTCATGTTCGGTGTTGTGCTCACATCTTGAACTTGATAGTTCAAGATGGATTGAAAGCAATTGATCCCTCTGTGATAAAGGTACGTGATTGCATCAAATACATAAAGGGTTCTTTGGCAAGAAAAGAAAGATTTTTGGAGTGTGTTGCACAAGTTGGATTGAGAGGTAGTAGAAGAAGTTTGAGGCAAGATGTGCCTACTAGGTGGAATTCTACTTATTTGATGCTTGATAGTTCTCTCTACTATCGCCGAGCTTTGATGAATTTGGGCTTAAGTGACAATGATTTCAAGTTGTGTCCTGTTGCTGATGAGTGGGCTAAAATAGAGAAGATCACCAAGTTTTTGGGGTAATTTTTATGAAGTAACGTGCCTATTTTCTGGAACAAAATACCCTACTTCAAACTTGTTCTTTCCGAAGGTGTTCATTGTTCAGCATAGTATACAGGAAGCCATGAGGGATCACGATAGTTTCATGAGGCGGATGGGGATGGAGATGAATCTAAAGTTTGAGAAGTACTGGTCAGATTATAGCTTGATTCTTGGAATTGCAGTTGTTATGGATCATTGGTTTAAGATGCAATTTGTGGAGTGGGCTTATGACAAGCTTTATGGTCCAGATTCTTCACAATTAGAGGTCTTTAATGACACATTGTCCTCTTTATTTGATGCATACGTGGAGAAGAGCTTTGATCCTAACGATTCAAATTACTCGATGGATGAGGGTTCTTCTCAAGCACAAGGCGATCACAACTTACTTGAGGTAAAAAAAAAAAAAAATTAAAAAAACTTATTTGAGTTTCCATCTTAATGATTCAAGTTGATATTTGAGTTTTAGTAATATCTATGTTGTTGCCATATATGTGTTGATAGTTGGTCATTGGCAGGCTTTTGATAATGCTTACAAAATTGGTTCAAGTTCGAGTATGAAGACAGAATTGAGCAAGTATTTGGATGAAGCAAGGCTAGAAAGAAAGCAAGAGTTGGTTGTACTTTCTTGGTGGAAAATGGAGCAAATCCGATATCCTATTCTTTTTCATCTAGCTCGTGATGTGCTCACAATTCCCATTTCTACCATTGCATCTGAATCGGCCTTTAGCATTGGCGGGAGAGTTTTAGATCAATACCGCAGCTCACTGTTGCCTGACACAGTTCAAACTCTGCTTTGTACTCGAGATTGTTTTTTTGGTAACAAAGGTAAGCTCAAAACAACTTCAAATTGGATTTTTGGATTTTTGTCAACTTGGTTCTATTCTCACTTTATCAATCTTTATGTTATTCTAATATTTTTCTTTTTTGTTTGTTTATATTTTAGAAAAAGAGCGTGCTGAATTGGAGGATCTTACTGAAGACGTATTTGATTTGACAGTGCAAGATAGATCTGGAGAAGGAGAAAGCCGCAATTAATATGACTTAGACGTATTTTATTTAGTACATTAAATATGTATTTCGAACCTATTTCAATCTTTGCAGCTACTATTATCATTGATGCTATTTCATCACTTATTCGAAAATCAATTTCTGCAATTGAAATATTTAATTATATTTACTAGATTAGCTCAACCAACATATGTATCCATTAATTGATCTAAATATATTTCTCTAACAGTTGATCAAAAATGAATCGAAAATTACATTAGTCTTAACGGATTTTAATGGATTTGGGAAAAAAAAAATTGTATACATAAGTCTTAACCGGTTCTAGTTGCTTAAAAAAAATAAAATAAATAATAATAATAAATAAATAAATAAATAATCTGTTAACGGGTTTTAACGGGTTCCAACGGATAACCCGCAAACCCGCCAGGTTTAGCCCGTGAAACCTGTTAACTTAACAGGTTTTTACCGAGTCGGCCCGTTAAAAACCCGCACCGTACCAGCATGTTGCCAGGCCTAGTTTGGTAGTTTCTGAAAAACTGAATATGCAGCTTATGGATGTGGTTACTGCGTATCTATATAGGGATCTAGATACAGAGATATACATGAAGATTCCAGATGGAATTCAGCTACCCAAATCAAGTGTCTCTAAACCACGGAGCGCATTTGCAATTAGATTGAAACGCTCACTATATGGATTAAAACAATCCGGACGGATGTGGTATAACCGTCTAAGTGACTACTTGATTGGAAAGGGATATGTCAACAATGAACTATGCCCATGTGTGTTTATAAAAAGGACAAGTTTTGGATTTGCAATAGTAGCGGTTTATGTCGATGACATGAACATAATTGGTACCCTTAAAGAGTTAAGGGAAACCGCTGAACACTTGAAATCTGAGTTTGAGATGAAAGATCTTGGGAAAACACGATTTTTTCTCGATTTGGAACTTGAGCACCGTAGAGATGGTATCCTGATTCATCAATTAGCTTATACCCAAAAGATGCTTAGGCGTTTCAACACTGACAAGATTAAGCCTTCAAGCACCCCAATGATCGTCCATAGTCTTGATCCAAAGAATGATCTATTTCATCCAAAAGATGACGATGAAGAAGTGCTAGAGGCAGAAGTGCCCTACCTAAGTGCAATAAGCGCATTATTGTACTTAGCACAATGCACTAGACCGGACATCTCATTCGCTATGAACTTACTAGCTAGATATAGCTCTGCGCCAATGCAACGCCATTGGACTGGTGTTAAAGATATCTTTCGATACCTAAGTGGTACGATTGATAAGGGCTTGTTCTATCCCTACAGGGAGACGATGGATTTGGACCCATCAAGTGCCAGGGATGCCACACATGGTGGACTGCGTTCCCTCTCCCCATCCCAAAACGATATAAGTGTTTTGGAAGGTTTTGCTGATGCTGGGTACCTCTCTGACCCACACAAAGCTCGCTCCCAAACTGGTTATGTTTTCACCATGGGAAAGACCGCGATATCTTGGAGGTCTACAAAGCAGACCTTAGTCGCTACCTCTTCGAATCATGCAGAGATTATTGCTCTTCACAAAGCAGTTCATGAATGTATATGGCTTCGATCCATAGTTATGCATGTTCGAAGCAATTGTGGTCTGAAGTCTACCACAAATGAGCCAACGAGCATTTATGAGGATAATGCTGCTTGCATTGAACAAATGAAGCAGGGCTACATCAAAGGTGACAACATCAAGCATCGCCCAAATTCTTCTACAATCAGCAACAACAGAAGCTCCTCAAGATCAAAGTGAACCAGGTTCGATCTGAGGACAATGTGGCAGACTTGTTTACTAAGTCATTGCCTAAATCCACGTTCGAGAAACATGTGGCAAGAATTGGCTTGCGGAAATTATCTGAACTCCCATGATCGTAGTCATTAGGGGGAGGCGCAGACATTAGGGGGAGATGTCTACATGTTCGTCTCGAAGCGTGAATGGTGTATTGTGCTCTTTTTCCCCTTCAACCGAGGTTATTTTTATCTCACTGGGTTTTTGTTACTCGGCAAGGTTTTTAGTGAGGCAACGAGAGAAGCACTGCGTTTGGGCAACACAAAGGGGAGTGTTCAAGTAAAACCCTAATTTGTGTTTAGCCCAAACTCTAGGTTACTTAACCTAGTGGTAATAGGGTTACATTAGAAGGATCAAGATTCCTATTCAATGTACGATTACTTTCCTTGTATGATTGAGATTCTATGCATTGTAATCCTCTATATAAAGAGGCCCATATTATCAATGAGAACACACAGCGATTTTCTCTCAATTTCTGATTCTCTAAAACAATATTCAATTTAATTTTACAAAGCAGCCACAATACGTATAATTTAAAATATTAAATTTTTTTTTTGACAAGCAAAAAGTAAAAGAAAGCTTGGACCGAAGCGTCCACACTAATTTGGAGGAAGAAAAAATTCGAGTTTGATTAAAGCTCAAATAAAAAAATTAACTGAGATATGTGTCAAGCACGTGCACATCTTGGTAGCTACTACCACGTAGTCCCGTTTCCACCTCACACTCTCCCCGTTCCGTTTTAGCCCACCAACCTCTTTGGAACTGATTTTATTTAGTGTTAAACACCGAACACATGTCCACCTCACAAACCCTAAATATTTTTCCAAATCTTTTCCTCTCTCATCACAACTTCACCACACAAATACCAACCTCAAAGCCAACATGAGACGTAGATATCTCAGTTACCATACAAACCCTATATTACACGACGTGTAACCTAAACCCCCACCCAATATTCCTTCTCTCCTTGCTACTTCTGCTCCATATATTCTTCTTCCTACACAACCAGCCATAGCAACAACTCAACCAAGCTTGTTAACAACCCCACTAACTCGAGCAAGCCAATATGAAGAGAACCCACTACTCGTTGATGGAGGAAAAACCCAACAGCAATGTTAACAACACCACCAACCAGATCAAGGTTCCTGCATTCTCTGGGAAAAGAAGCAAACACTGCGGCGGCGGAGGCCACAACGAGCTTGTAGGGTTACATAACATGTCTGCGGCAGACATGAGCTCGGGAAGCGAGAGGCTGAAGAAACACCGGGAGGAGGTTGCCGGGCATGTGACGATACCGGATTCGTGGGGGCAGGAGGAGCTGCTCAAGGAGTGGATCGATTACTCTCCGTTTGATGCGTTGCTGGTTCCGACAGGGCTCAGCTCGGCTCGTGAAGCACTTGCTAGGGAAGGACGTCGTCGAGCAAGTAATAATAATGCTCAAGGAGTCATCAGGATAGAGAGTAGGTGTTGAAGATTTTTGCATTTCTATTGATATTCAGATAGTAAATCAAAATCTTCGTTTTAGGTTTGATTTATCTGGTAACTCGGTCATAGTAATTCTCTCTAGATATCATTACCAGTACATGGTACGGTGCAAGATATAAATGTATATTTAATTAATAATAATGAAAAACAAAGATTGATTGCACTGATCCATGAAATTATTTCATGGATAATATCATTGTGTGTATTATTTTATGTTCGAACTCATGAATTATATTGATTATGCTCTATTACATGACATAATGTTCTATTAACTTGGTGGAAATGTTTATATGTTGTGATCAGATGGATTCGCTTGTATATATTCGTACAATGTCAAACATTTCACATACAGATTTGACAACAGATCACCTTAGATCTTGAAATGAAATTGTTTGTCTGACTAATGTTGAGTTAATTTTGTAGAAAAATTATTTATAGATCTAGCTACATAACTTCAGCTGTTGCACTAGCTTTGGATCTAAGTTATTGAAAGGATAAGTTGGACAAAGTAAACAAAAAATTGTGTGAGCATAGTAAAAGAATAACGAGCTATGAACTTGGACTAGTTCATTTCAAGATCGAATAAGGTGGATTTTGCTAATTTTCACTACAAATTAAGCTAAACTTCTTATGAGTATTTGTTGGTTACTTGAGTACTTCATATATGAATCACTAGCTTGTCAGTTGATTTGCTAGTTTATCAAGCGGTCCAAATGCCTCCCACTCCAATATATGAATATCATCAGAAGGCACAGATGGTGCTTGATGAGGATCCGAAAAACGTCTTATCCTTTTTTCTCTCTCTAGTGAAACCTCCACCTCGTTAGATCAATTAAAATCAATGTTGATGGAGGTAGAGTTTAGTGACGGTAATTAATATTGGTGTTGGTGGTGTTTTGCGTGATGGTAGTGGAGTTTGACTTAAAGGCTTCATGGCCAAGTGTTGGATGATGATGAGACCTGGGGTCTCATGCTAGGGCTCAGAATGGCTACTGAGATGCAAGTACAACAAATTATCACAATGAATAATGGGATTAAGTACAGTCACCACTTGGTTTGGACCTGTCGTTGGTAGCAGGGGTAGTAGGTACCAGGTACAACCAATTCTTAGCTGGATTCATTTGCTATGAGATCAAGCATATCTTTCAGGAGAGCAACGGACCTGGTGAATGATTGTTGGGTTAAGCAGAGCTTGGAGTGGAGTGATCAAATTATACGGCTTCTTATTCATTGATCGAACATCCTCTCCTAGGTCAAGCCATGCTCCTCCTATAATGTGGCTTGTCTATGTACACTGACAGCTACAATACATCGTACATAATGGCCGACACCAAATGGTCCGACAATAAGAGGACCTACGTACGCTGCTTCACGAATAATGCCTACCTCGTAAACTACTTGTGATGATATTGAAACGCACTATTAACCATTTACATTTTGACTGTAGTTTCACTAGAGTTGTAGAGTTGTATTTCCGCCTTCACAACCCAGAAGCAAATCAAGGCATCTTAATTGTTCTAGTTTAAGAACTCCTTTGTAAACCTGCCTTGTGATAAAGTTCATTGTGCGATATGTATCCACATATGTTGCTTAATCTGGAATTTTTTAAATGACTGTACTTTTAGAAGCATAACATATTACCCAACGAAGCATTGCAAATAGAATAGTGGTAGTGAATCCTACCCAAAAAAGTCACATGCATTCTACCTTATATGACACAACCACGATATTTAATGAATTCTATAATATGTTAGACTCTGTGTCATATCAATTACCACATAAAATTGGATGTAAGTGATACCAAAAAAATATAGTTCTATCTAGTATTATTTTTGCAAATAACAGTTCATTTATTATGATTATTGAAGAAACATTCTGTAGAACGTTGAATTTTCTACTCAAATACGTACTATCTGACATTTGGGGGACAAAGTATCTTTTTTTTTCTTTTTTCTTTTTTCCAATCATAATAAATTTTGATGTATTTGTTATAAATAAGAGTAAAGCTGAGCTTAGTTCTTTCCTTGGTGATTAGGGCATGGCTCCCATCCCGATGGTTGTGCAAATGTCATGGCATTTGAACCCTTTGCAAAATTGCATTTGTGCTTTCCATTTGGAATTTGCACTTTGGATATTAATTAACTTAAATTCTTGCTGGAGAGATTGTCTATAGATCTTGTATTAATTGATCAATTCATTTGATCATTACCGTAGTGACTTGAGGATGTCAAGAGGCTTTTACATGCAACTACCTAGTAGCCTAATGTCACACTCTTGAAGTTGCAAGGGGTGAAAGCACCAAGGTTAGGCATGTCTTGTGCCTGCCTTGAGTGTTGAAGGGCAGCAAGGGTTGTCCAAGGAAGACAAGACAAGGAAGTCCAGTGTTCGAGAGAGCTAGCCTCACAAGCCAAGCATGCAGGCAGCAGGCAAAGCCAACAATATTGGCCCATCAGCAGGCAAGGAGGAAGCCTCGCTGGTTAACCTCGCTAAGCACTGATGGCAAACCCATGCATTGAGAGTATGCAATGCATGGCCAGTGTGAGGGACTGTCAGGGGTAGCACACAGTAAGGGGCAAGGATGGCAATGCTGACAAGCAAGCTGCAAGTACCTGACGCAAGTGCAAGCAAGCAAGCTAATGCAAGTGGTGGTTAGCATAGGTTATAAGCTCCTATCCAAAGGAAGTTGGAGGAGGTTACCTTGAGTAACTCCCCTTTGGATAAACCTAGGTGGGTGGGGTTGTCAACCACAAGATCGAGTAGTTAATCGATCTAATCCCTAGGCTGTTGGGGGTGTCAACCGTAAGAGAAAAGCATGGGGTGCTCGACACACGTGCCTAGGGAAGTTGGGGTTGTCAACTTCTGAGGGTTGGCTGCCCTCTATAAATAGCCAAGTGTGTTGAGACTCTAAACACATCCAATTTGGAGTGTACTGTGGAGCTCCAACACGAGTTCATTTTGTTAAGTGTGAGTTAATAAAGGGTTGGGATTTTTCCGTATTTCGTGTGCATTGTTGGTTGAAACTTTCATTCTATATTGGTGTCCACTTTGAGTGTGGGGTGTCAGCGAAACACTTGAGTGATAAGCACATTCTACTCTGAAGTGTGCTAGACTGGTCTTGTTGTCATATGGGGGGGCAACAAGGAGCCATCATGGACTTGAAGGAAGCGAAAAAAATTCTCTATTCGAGAACGTGTCCGTGACACCTACTGTCATTACAATCTGTTACGCACCAATGCAATTACTTAAGCAATTAAAAAGAAGTATCAGGTTAATAAGCGTGAGACATCTTGCTTAAAAGAAAATTGAAAGAGTACAGTACTAAAATCATATGCAATTACTGATAAAGTGTTTTTTTTTTTTTTTGAATTATAATTACTTATATGATCATTTACCCAATTTTGGGGTTAATTAACCTCATTTACCCAAACATTCTAAGAGATTGCCCACTTACACAACAGTTTTTATTTTTAAACCCCACTTACCCAAAACTCTAAGAGTTGGACCTGCTTTCTTCATATTTTTGGACTGTTTTGCCCTTTTTTAATTGTAAAAGCTAAAAATTGAAACAGAAAGAGACTTAGAGAGAGAAACTTCCCGATTATAGAGAGAGAAGCTCTGCCATTTTAGAGAGAGAGAGAGGAGCTATGCAATTTCTAAAGTGAGAGGAGCTCTGCAAATTCGAGAGAGAGAGGAGCTCTGCGATTTCGAGAAGAGAGAAAAACTGTGTGATTTCCGAAGAGAGGAGCTCTGCAATTTCTAGAGAGAGAAGCTATGCGATTTCTAGATAGAGAGAGGAGCTGTGCTGTGATTATCACCATATACCGAGATCGAGCTCTTGTTTGTGTTCCTCCTCCTCCTTCATCGCGGTTTGATTCTTTTCTTCATCGATCTCTAAATTTTTGATTTTAGCTCGGTTTAATTTGTTTGATTTGAATTTCTAGGTCTTTTTGTATACATTGTGTTAGTGTTGAATTGTTTTGTTAACTTCGAACTGATTTTGGTGAATTTGAGCTTCATGTTAAGTTTGAACTGGTTTTTTGACTTTGATCTTCGTTTCGTTTCGTATTTGTTGATTCTGTTTGTTCTGAAATAGTTAGATTTCATATTTTCTAACCCTAACGAAATGTTAGTTGTGTTCAGAGCAATTTGTTACTGTTTCTGAAGTTGTTTTTTTTTTTTTTGTAGTTCTGGCCATATTATTAGGGGGCAATAATCTGCCTATTGGGGGGCAATAATATGTCTTAATTGTTATAAAGTCTCTATAATTGTTGTTTACTGATCTTTTACTTTTTGTTCAGAGCAATTTGTTACATTTTCTGAAATGTTTTGGTAGTTCTGACTACATTATTGGGGGGCAATAATGTGTCTTAATTGTTATGAAGTCTCTATAATTGTGTTCAGTGATATTTTCCTTTGTGTTTAAAGACTGCTTCTAATGTGTTTTGGTAGTTCTGACTATATTATTGGGGGGCAATAATCTGTTTATTGTGAGGCAATAATATATTTATTTTGTTATTTTTTGCAGGAATATGGGTGATCCTTTGGTTGTTAGGTGCATTTATTCTTGCGAAGAGGCCACCCGGGAGGCCTAGGGTGAAGCGGTTCAAGTCAAGTGGAGAGTGTGAAAAAAAAGCCAATTCGTTGTGGTCGTTGTGGCAAAATAGGCTCTCATAACCTGATTATTTGGGGACTTAAATTCACCAAGTATTGAATTTGAATACCTATACTTTTATAAACTAATTTAAAACCAAACTGAGTTACTTCTGACCATCTATAAAATAATTATTGGGGGGCAATAAACTTTTTATGACCCCCCAATAAACCTAATTATTTTGGTTAATGAATCTAGCAGCAATTTGTTGAAAGGACCTGTAATAAATGAACCACAATTTAGAAATTATTTGGGGGGGGGGGGCAATAATCTGTCTATTGCCCCCCAATAGATCACCCCAAAAATCATCAGTTTCTATCATTGACAGATTAGTGTGCTTTAATAAACAACGCAGTGATTATTGCCCCCCAATAGACATATTATTGGGGGGCAATAATCTTTTTTCTTTATTAGGGGGACAGATGACGATGGCAATTGCGATCGGCTAGACTGGGGACGAAGACACTGGCGATTGCTCTCGGATCGATCGGAACTGTGAAATTGCAGTTGCGAAATCGCCGGACCTTAAAGCTCCAGAATCGATTGGGTTTGGAACAGAGAGGTTGATGATGGAGTCGGACTCCGCGACGGATCGAAGGAACTTTAGGAGCGAGCGGAGGTCGCAGACTCGGAGGAACGAGAACTCGGCGCGGACCAAATCGCCGACGGCAGTGGCTGGTGAGTCTGATTCGGATTCCGGCTAGGGCTTAGGTGTGATTCACTCGGTCCATTGAGAGAGAGCGTCTAGGATGAGAGAGAGGCTGAGAGGAGTCGAGAGAGAGAGAGAGAGAGAGAGAGAGAGAGAGAGAGAGAGAGAGAGAGAGAGAGAGAGAGAGAGTATGAGGGCAATACTGTCAATAGATGTTAGATTGGGTAAATGGGGTTAAAAAACTCTTAGTGAAGCAAGTGGGCAATTTTTAGACTAAAATTGGGTAAGTGGTCATGGCCCTTTTTTTTAAGGGGAATGAAAAGATTCCATTGATTGAAAAATCATACCAGTCTATTACATTACGCTAGAATATCTTAACAATCTAGTTGAAATTTTCATAGTGTCGAAGCCACAACCGGCTAGCCCAGAACCCACAAAGCCAAAGGTACTCAATACAAATAACATTCTCACTTATTCGAAGGACTAAATATTCCAAAAGGAAATAAATAAATTAAAGATAAGCCCTAACCTAAACTAGATTCATCCCCCAAATTTAAGCTAAATGCAATCACTTAAAACCATATTATTGTACGCCAGCATGAAACAAATAATGGAATGCCACCACAAGCCCAGCTAAGGTCAGAAAATGCTACACCCTCTGAAGGTGATGCGGGAAGTGTGAACACGATAGTAAGAGGCTCCGTCAAGCGTCGAAAGTCATATGAGATGAGGTAGAATCCACTAGCAATTATGGTCACAGCCGTAAGAAATATAGAGAAACTTTTCTAATATTTTTTTTTTATTGATAACTTGAATGAAAATTACAATCTAAGAGGTGCCTTATATATGACATATAGCATAAACCTAATACAACTAGAAAACATAAAGAACAATTTATTATACACTAAAACTAGGAAACCTAATTAAACCTTATTAAATAAAAATCGGAAATAGAATCCTAGATACTAAAGAATATTACATTTGGAATCTCAATCAAGAGTTTGCTCGAGAATCCTGATATATACAAAATAGAAATTTATGATTAATTCCATCATTAAGAAGCCTATTTGAATACCAATTTTCAATATTCAAATTATTCTTCTTAATGTAAAGACGCTTCTTTCTTTTCGAGATTTTTTGTTGAATTGACTAAAATCTCGTCCTACATCAGAAGGACACAGCCCAAACCAAGCCCAAGTCATAGAGAGAGAGATAGATAAGCCAGCTCAAAAGCTCCAATCTCCATCCCTGCAATCAAGGCTTGGTGAGAGAAGATCCGCTAGAGGAGCTATTATCGAACCAATCCGACAGCCTTCCTCCAAAGAGCCTCCCAATGATCGCCTCCGATAGACGGCCTCTTCCCTCGGCCATAGAGAGATATGAGCAGTAGACCCCCGCCTTAGAAACAACCTGGGAATAAGCCGCATCTAAATCACTTCACAGGTATCATCGTCGTACCGTAAATCAAACCTAGCATGCACTCTACGCCGCATCTATCAAGTGAGATCTGAGGAAGTCAAAGCTTGCACAAGACTTTAGGAAGGAAGTTAGTAGCTCCGCCCACCTCTATCATGACTGGCATTCACGCCAACCATCGCACCTAATATAAGGAAGAAGAGAGATCATATTACCCATCCACTAAAACTAACTATAAGAATGAAGCCTCTTGTAAAATCTTCGTTTTTGTTCTACAAAGCACAACGCCTGACGACGCTTCTACTGGTTGGAGGAGAATTCCAAGGATTCGTCACCACCTCTACTCTCAAAACCTAGGGATCAAGTTTTTTTTTTTTCCAAACCCTAGGAATTTAAGATCCTTTAATTTTTCTAGGTGTAACTTTATTGTATTATATATGCTCATCTCTATATGTAATTATTAATAATACTATAGTCGTACACACTATTTTTACAGAAAAATTGAAGTTTGGGTATACCAAAAGTACCCTAACTACCTATAGGTATTTAACTTATTTTTGTTGATTTTTAAGATTATTTTTTTGTGTGAGCAGAAGGGCCTAAAACCCCAAAAATAAGCACAAAACTAAACAACAATAAGATGAGGCTACAACAGATCATCCTCATCTTCTTTCAATCTCTTTGAAATACGGGCAGGTTGGGTCTCCAAAAGATGATTACCGGCCCAAATCCAAACTCTGTCCCATTTGAACAAGTCTACCACGAAGATTCTGAAAAAGATGATTAACCGAATTCATACTATGTCCTATTTGAGCAAGTATATCGGTAGTCTATTACATTCATTGTAGACATACTTTATTTGATAGTTACAAGTTCTTTGAGTAAGGGTGTTGCAATATATAAATAGCTATATGAAGAGAATGGCTCTCGTCTAGCGTCTTACGTACCCTTTCTTCAAATTCACCACAACAAAAGAATCATATTCCACGATGACATGATTAAAATTAAACCCTAACGTCATTTTAAAACCAAAATATAACTCCCATAACTACCTTGGCAAAACTTTTCTTGTATCTAGCTTCACAGGGAAACCTAATATCCAATCCCCAGAGCTGTTTGAGAGTAACTTCCCAGTTGCAGTTAAATTTTTAGTAATTTGATAGAAAAACTCAGTTTTGTAATTCATTATATGAATCATATATATTTCATTGACAAATAAACCCTCTTTAAGCAATCTCTACAATGAAGGGTAATTAGCTATATGAAGAGGATCGCTCTCATCTAGCTTCTTACCCTTTCATCAAATTCCAACATGACATGATTAAAATTAAATCTGGAGGTCAACTTTAAACCAAAACATAACTCTTAGAACTACCCTGCCAAAACTTTTCATGTATCTAGCTTTGTAGGGATACCTAATATCCAATCCCCAAAGCTATTTGAGAGTAATTCTCCGACTGCAGTCAATTTTTTAGTAATTTGATAGAAAAGCTTTTTTTTTTTTATTCATCATATGAATCATAAATATTTCATTGACAAATAAACCCTCTTTTAAGACATCTTATATCTCTACTTGTGCAATATTACATTTTGAAACCTATCTCATTTGACTGACACTAAGTAGGTTTGACGAATAAGGTAGTGACATTTGTTCCATCTTATATTACTTGATCAATGATTTTGATAATAAAATTTCGGTATATATACAGATCCTATCCAAAACAAAACCTTGCTCTGAAATTTTATAGTGAGGTTAGGGTTTAAGGTCACTTTTTGGTCGTATATCCACATCTCAACCATTCAGTTTTTAGGTACTAATGTATAGATCATCTCTGCAAAATTTCAGCCAAATTGATGGTCGTTAATGTGAGACCCCTGAATTTTTCAATGACGTAATTGGGAAATTTCCTAATCCCCGAGGACATGAGGAAGTGATAGCACCATTTACTTAGTGGAACCTTAGTAATGATTTCTTTTAGATTTATTTTGTGAAATTAGTTTTCAACAACCATATACTTGCTAAGGTCCTTCTAAACTAACTATGCGAGTTTTACACGTTTACACCTAAACAGCTCATGAGCTGGAGTTAGACAAAAAATGTTACGGGTTAGCAAAGTGCAAGGGTGATTTTGTAAATTGGCAGCCCTGCTTATATTCAAGACCAGTTAGACCATACTTGTTAGATCAACATCGGTTCATTCGCCGACCCACTTGATCCATCAGCTTCACCGTTCCATATCTATGATGTCCAGAGCCCGATCACTGTAAACTTAGTCTCCAGATTTTTGTTTCAGTGATGCCAACGTCTCTGTACAATGATTACATTTGAGTCTACCAGCTGCTATGGAGAATGGATGCATGCAAACTCAGATTTGTGGTGAATTCTTACCGGCGTTTCTAGCCAATTTTTGGGTTGATTGAGGTATCAATCTTCCTCCTTTCCTCGATCTCTAAGTGTGTAACCAAATGCATTATGCTTTTAGTTGATGGTTCATGAAAATGCTACTGTAGCAGTTCGTCCAATGCAGGTTCATCTTCAAAAAGGGAGATTCTGACCTCTTCCCGAATTGCTGCTGTCAGTCAACTTCGATGGCCAAAAACTGCAAGTTTGTGCCTTTGTATCAGTACGACTTCTTCATGAAAGTTGTTCGAAATTGCGTCTTCTATATCTTTCTCGAAAATCATGATAATCCAACGGTTAATTCGTTCTCAATCAAGGTGAGACCACTTATAGTTCAGTGAAAATCCTATTCTAAGATACCACTAATATTTGATTCTAATTCGTGTTTGCATGTCCAATCCTCTTTCAAATTCAGTTTCTACTCAGATTGGGTCATGTTTCTCCATCGATATTTGAGTTAATTTCATGAAGTTTACATCTACATCTTGAGTTCACACAATTGATTTTACAATTGTTCATTCGTATCAGAACCTGACCATCTAGACTTTTACTTATCAAATCCATATGGCTCTTGATTGTGTTTATGCTGAGATTTTAGTTCATAAACCTAGACATGTCAAGAATCCATCACCAACTGGTTTGTCAAAATGAATTTTTGATAAATTTTCTAAGTTGATAGAATGCAGCTGGAATTTTTAAGAAAAACTGAACAGTTTAGGCTGTTTGCATCCATCTTTTCCCTTACTTCTCGAATGCCAATTTTTTTGAAATTTTAGTTTGTTGTACCTTGATATGTCAGCTTTAGTTCTGGAAAGTTTCAAGTTCACTACTATTCAGATGAATTTCTAATAAATCTCCAAGCATCATCAGTTCCTACCTCAAACTCACTTGTATCTGCATTCGCCTTTTAAATTTTAAGGGCTATTTTAATTGATACTCAAAGGTGCAGACGTATATGGAGTCTTATATCAACTTATCTCATGTTTCGATAAGTTAGTACTACTTTGAAAAAGGTTGTTAAGTTGGAGATGAATTATAAAGACCGGTCAAGTGAATTGATGATTTATCCAACTTGGTAATAGGATGACGAAGCATGGAATCTGGTTGCACAAGCCAAAGGCAGAGTTATTGCTTGACCTGGAATAACATTCGAAGCACTTTGATTCGAGGTAGGGAGGCTTCACCCTAGTTAGTGCTCTTACGTTTCCTACATTGTTTTTATGGTTTGAAGTTGTTTTTAAGATTTAACACTTGAGTTCATGAGATGACTTGAGAGTGAGCGGGGCATAACGACTTCCTTGGGTTTCGATCCCCTAAACCTCCAGAGGGGCTGTATGGATGGGATAGTGTCTGACATCCTTTGAGGTGTGACACTACATCTAGGTGGTACAGCGTAAATGGACACTCTCGCTACTCTTCACCTGTTGTTGAAGATTTAAATCTTTGGTGAGGATGTAGTTGGCTAGTATTAGATCGGTCGTCAGTTTTGATTTTACCCGGGTACTCATTCGTTTTCATATGGTTTCACATTGGGAGTTCTTTATTTAATTTTATTATATTTTACTCAACTGGCGCCAATTACTATTTGGTTTTCAAACCTAGCTAGGGCTGATGTTTGAGCAGCGAGGATGAAAGCTCACCCCTACTATAGTTGGTCTTGCAGGTACTGTGCATGAGGATTGAGGAGGATTTTGGAACTGAGCTGGGTGCTACATTTTTCTTTAACTATTTGGTATATTTACCAACACATTTTATTCACCTCTACTGAATAGTTATTGTTTGATGGAGTTGAGTGTTATCTTGTTTTTGTCAATGTTTGTTGAGCTTCTTAACTTTGTATTCAAATGGTTTGAACCAAACTAGAATTTATTTTCAATGTTGTAAGTTGTTGATACAGCTTTGTTTCACTTAAGTAGTTATGTTTGGAAAACACTCAATTGTTTAGTTATAGTGTCATTTTAACAAGTAAGAATAAAGTTTTCAATTTCACCTCGCTTTCAACTCTACGTTTTCCTCGAACACTTACCATTTCATTTCTTTTTTTTATAGTTAAATTGCCTTGTATCTCTTTAGGACATGAGTTAAGCTTGCTTAGCTTATGCTTCTAAAGGTTCGCGGCATTGTAACGTAATCAATTTGGAGAGGTGCAAATTGGGGCGTTACAGTTAAGGCATTGATAGTTGCCTTAAAGCTAGTACGGTTCAGATTGAACAGATTCAATTCGTCCATTAGTTTAAGCGTGTTAATGTCTAAGATTTAGCGGTAGCATTAATGTCTAAGATTTAACGGTAGCTAAATCTCAGTTAACGCTGGTTCAAGGGGCGAACCGCTACTTGTGATATTGTTGTTAATGTTCCCACTGCTTGTCAAATGAAATACAAAGGGCGTCAGAGGGAGACCTCGGTTGGCGGTCTTCTCTTCTCCGATACCTAAGTTAGTCAATGTATTTATGTTGACAGAATAACAGTAGGTAAGTAGTAAATGTGTAAATAATGAGGACAGAGGAATAGACCTTTTATAGGTGGGGAAGAGGCTGACCTCTTCCTTTTTTTCGATGTGGGACTGATATGCTTCAGTTCCCAGCTTCTGATGCTTCAGTGAGGCGATCTTGGCACGGCGCGTGGCGGCGCGTCAGTGGTGATTTGTGGGTGAGCCAGGGTTCAGGTGATAGCCTGCTTGGGTGTGTTTCCATAGGTCATACCGTTGGTGGTTGTTGGCACCGCTGGTGGTGGTATGAGCGTGGCTCATTATAACTAATTATGCTTGGCAAATGCTCATGTAAGTACAAGTCCCCCAAGTCCCCAGTGAAGGAGGGCAATCTTGGTTGGGGAGTTGCCTAGCGGTTTGAAACGTTACTTCTGCTAGACTTACAAAAGCATAATTAGCGTCAGTGCGTTGTCAACCATTGATTTTGTTCTGAGCAAACGCTTTATACCCCTTCGGATGGGCCCTTGCTAGACCCCCCAGGAAGTCCCCCACTCCCCAGCTAAGATAGGCCTCCTTTTGGCCGGTATATTGTTTGGTGAGGGGACTGCGCTGAGCAGCGAGTGTTGGGTAGCGAGCCCAATCTTTGATTCCCGAGTGGCGGGGGTCAAAGTGCCTGATCAGGGCCGTCGAAGACTGTGTTGACTTGTCGCCTTGTCCCGGAGGGACAGAGCTTGACCGTAACTCCGCGTAGCAGTTGTTGTCATTATGAGGCGTTGCCTCGGGAGTTGTTATTGGCAGAAGTCCCTCCGCTGAAGGTCAGCGGTATGATGCGTTGCAGGGATCTTACCTGCAAGGTAGTGGTGAGTGGAGTTTCTCGCTTGCAAGATGAAAGGGAGAAGTTATGCTAGCGGAGTTGCGCCCAGCGTAGACGGTCTTAGTTGCAAGATGAAAGGGAGAAGTTCTGCTAGCGGTGTTGCGCTTAGCAGAGACTGTCCCGCTTGCAAGATGAAAGTTGAGAAGTTTCACTAGCAGTGTTGAGCTTAGCGGATACTGTCTCGCTTGCAAGATGAAAGTTGAGAAGGTCCGCTAGTAGTGTTGCGCTTAGCGGAGACTGTCACTTGTAAGATGAAAGTTGAGAAGTTCCGCTAGCGGTGTTGCGCTTAGCGAAGACTGTCTCACTTGCAAGATGAAGGTTGAGAAGTTCCGCTAGAGGTGTTGCGCTTAGCGGATACTGTCTCGCTTGCAAGATGAAAGTTGAGAAGGTCCGCTAGCAGTGTTACGTTTAGCGGAGACTGTCTCACTTGCAAGATGAAAGTTGAGAGGTACTGCTAGCGGTGTTGCGCTTAGCGGAGACTATCTCGCTTGCAGATTGGGATGCCTGCTTTTTTGACTGTTACTTTGGATAGACGCTTCGTCTGACAGCTCCCGACACGTAGTTGTCATGCATTGGGTTGGCGTGCGAGCGTACGCCTTCTTAGCACACTCGTCTCTTCGCCATTAATGTGAGTAAATATTGTTTTTGTAACCGAGGCGATGCCTCAGTTTATCCGGAAAGTGGGTGCGATAGTGGGTCACGTGTACGGCTACTGTGTGATGTCGTTTTTTAGCAGACGGCCCCGATTCACTTGATGTTGACATAAAAGAGAGGGAAACCAAGGGGGTTTCGTTATTTTCTGCACTTCAAAACCTAACTCGTTTGTCTTCAAGCTGTATTCTCTGAAAGTTAAGGAGAATGGTCTGCAAGTTAAGTGAGGTCGTTGAGTTTGGAAGAAAAGAAAAATTTGTTGTCGCATACTCAAGCGTACAGAGATCCTATTTCTAGGTTGGTTATCTGAGCCTCGTGTTTCCTTGATTGCTTTGTTGTTTCTGTCATTTGATATTTCTGGGTTTCTAGTGTGTTCTTGCCACTGTGATAACATGTTCTAAGGGTCTAGAAGTGCTTGTGGGTTTGGTTACGCGTTTTTGGTAGAGGGTTGATGGTTATGGGTTTGCTAGATGGTCGAATCTGGGTGTTGAGTGTATATATTGTTTTCTTGTTTTGGTGTTTTCTGGGTATAGTTGTTCTTGGTTAACATCTGATATAGGGATAGATTAGATCCTTTTGGAACTGACTGACTTGGGTTTTAGGGTGTTTTCGATGGTTAGCGTCATAGAGATTTTGAGCAGTGAGGATTCAGGGTCTGACGTGTCGCTCAGCGGTTCCGATAGGATTTTTATTGACACGTTGCGTCCGTCTGCCCCTGCAAGAACCTCACTGCCAGAACCACTAGACATGGAACCGCTTCAAACCATTCCGTGGGAAGTGGCCATGGCTCGCGCTGGACGGCCTAAAGGGGGATAGTGAAAGAGGAAACCGCCGCCGCAAGCAACGTGAGGAGAGACTAGCGAGCAACAGTGCTGCTAGCGGTTGAGAGATGTTATGGAGGAAGAAGTGGAATTGGCCTGGGCCCTCTGTGACGGTACTCCTGTGGATGAGGCGGGGGGTCCAATGACTATATCTACGATCAACAAGCTGAAGCGGGTGTTCCGCCTTCCTGGCTTTGTGAAGTTATGTCTGCTGACGAAGGATGAGAAATCGTCGTTTCTGCCGGCAGGCTATGAAGCCGTTCAAGAGGTCGTTTTCCGTCAAGGCGTGACGTTTCCGCTGCTGCCAAATCTGCAGATCCTTCTTTGGGAGTTTGACCTCGCGTTCGGGCAGATTTGCCCTAATATGTGGAGCTTGCTTATGGCACTGAACTAGCTCTGGCGATTGTCAGGATGCGAAGGTCCGACCGGGGAGGAGGTGCTTCACTTCTACGAGCTTGTCTATGTGAAGCGTCAGGGTTGTAGCGGACAAGTGAATCTGTCTAAGTTGATTGAAAACTTGAAGGATTCGATGTCCCCCTAGCGGTCAACCTTCTGCATGGCGACCAAAGGATGGGAGTACTAAGTGGGGGCGAACGAGGAGGCGCCGACATTTAGGATTAAGTCGGAGTTTCAACCGATCCGAGGTTGTCGCTAGCCCCGCTAACTAAAGCGCTGCGACTTCTTCTTTGCTTTGTTTTTGTTTTTTTTTTTTAACATCGTTTCCGTTTGCTTCTTTGGGCAGCGGGATTGCGGTTCACGTTGACACGTGAGGAGCGGTGTCGCATAGCTCGAATTACAGGTTGCTGGAAGAACTACAATCTTCTTGACCTTCGCTTGCTCACCGGCTGGGAGCTGTTGGTCGACTTGAGATTGACTCGTGCCCCTGGTAAGTGTCTCCCGCCAACCTATGCTTTTGTCAACCTATCATACACTAACTTATACTGTTTGCTTTTTCAGATCTTGTTCCCGGTAACAAGGCCAGCTGTGACGTTTTTGACAAAGTTATGGACCACGCGGAATTGCAAAACTTTCTCGAGGGCATGTATGTCGCTGGGTTGAGTGCCAAGAAAACCGTCGTCGACCCTCAAACTCAGGCGCTGAGCCAGTCGGAGGTTGAGGTGGTGATGCTGATGCCCCATCATTCCCACCTCACTGCTGCAGGCCAAACTATCGTGCAGCCCGAATCTCATGCCGAGTGCGGGGCTGCTGGCTGGAGTAAGGCCAATGCTGCTCCCGAGAAGACTAAGGAGAGAGTGCCCTCCCAGCGGCATGGGCCCTAGAGGGAGAGGGCAGTGCCGACGAAGGAGCCCGTTACCATTGCAGATTTGGAGCCTCAAGAGCCGCCGAGGGTGCCGCTCAGGGTCCCATCTTTCGGAAAAGGCGTCAGAACGACGTCAATGAAAATGACCCAGCGGACGACGCAGTGTTAATTGGGGTGCGCTAGCAGCAGAAGAAGGCGAGGAAGGCTCCACAGACGGTGACCGCCGATGCCTCCGGGGAGGTACCGACGAGCGGGTTGGATTCCTTCGCCGCATACGCGGAATTCCTGACTGATCCTGAGCGGGAGTTCCTTTTCCACCTTTGCGAGCGGCTTGGGCTTGGCGGCATGGATGGGACTGTCCGTCCTACGGCCGTTCAGCAATCGCAGTTCAGCTTGGCCTTTGGGCACTTGTCTGTTGGGCTGCACGAGCTGTTTTTGGCGGCGTCGAAGTTGTCTCCCGCTGAGCAGCAGCTGAGGGAGGAAGTTGAAGGTCTCCGGAAGGAGTGAGAGGAGATGTCTAAAAAGCTGGCGGACACCTAGCGACTTCTGTCCAAGGCTGAATGTGACTTGGTGGGTGTGCGGGGGAAGCTAGATGTCGCCATGAACAGGGATTTGGAGCGGAACAATAGGGTGGTGCAGCTGGAGCGCAATATGGCTCTGTTGTAGGAGCAAGTGAATTCCAAGCGCCGGTGTGTTAAGAATCTTCACCTGGAGGTTGCCGCTAAGGCCGCGGAGCTGAAAAAGATGGAGGGCGAGGTTGCCCGACTGGGAGTGGAGAGGACTCGTGCCGATGCCGCTGCCATTGAGGCCTACAAGCAGTCTTTAGAGTTGAAGCATACTCTGACAGAGGAGGCGAAGGCTGGTGCTGCGGCCAACTTCGAGATGTTGAACCAGAAGGGTGTCATCAACTGGGACAAGGCTCCTCGGCCTGCCAAGACGTTGAGCCAGCCACCAGTGCGGGCAGGTGGGCCTGTCGCTGATCAGACTGAAGGTGTGCACTCTGGTAGTGGCGAGAGCGGCCATGGGCTTGCAGATGGTTCTCAGTAGACTCCATTACCCACCCAGTCTGAAGTGTCTCGGGCCGAGTTCCTGGCGGCACACACTCCTGCGGACGGTACCATGGTGACGTAGAGTCTTACCACTCCTGGGTCCGATCAAACAAGGCGCCTGGTCATCCACCAATCGCAGGCCGACTGCCAGAATGTCCGCACCGCTCTAAACAACCCATGAAGACATTGCCAGAGCCTCCCCCCCCCCCCCTCTTTTTTTGCTATCGTTGAGGCATTTTTCCATATGTACCTTGACAATATTTTTGGGCGGGTGGTCCCGACCTGGATTTATAATGAAATGCCATTTCCTTATAAATTTTCCAAGTGATGTTGCCGCTGGCAGAATACTTTTGCTTGATGAATGTTAATGTACCGCTGGAGTTTTGACTAGAGCTTTTGTTAATAAATGAAACTTTAAAGGAATTAAAATTGTTCCAAGTGCATGATGTAACGGACGTGGTCCGCTGAACATTGTTGGCGTCGCCAGTTAACTTTTATGCCGTGGGGAACAATGGTTTGAATAATTCATTGTTTCATTGATAGCTGAGAGATCGGCGTTTACAAAAGAGGGGTTGTACCCGTTGGGTAGCTTCCCTTAGCTAAATATTGAACAAAAATTTAGCTAAGTCAAGATGCTTTTGGGTAGCAACATGACTATTTGTAATAATACCGGAGGTGTTCAGTATTCCAAGGGTGGGTAGTTGTGATGCCATCCTTGTCCATTAAGTAGAAGGTGTCGGGGCTGACGACTTCCACTATTTTGTATGGTCCTTCCTAAGTGGGACGGAGTGCCGTTGGCGGTGGAATGACTTCCTTCATAACCCAGTCCCCAAGTTGGAGGTTCCGGGCTTTGACTCTGGCATTATAGAAACGTGATATTCGTTGCTTATTTTGCAAATTGAGCAAATGGGCCTTCTGGCGCTTTTCCTCTAGGAGATCCTTGTCGAGGCCGATGCCCTCGCCGTTGGTCTCAGAATAGTAGCCCTCGACCCTAGCGGTAGGTTGGGTGACTTTGATGGGTAGGACGGCCTCAGTCCCGAACATCATACAAAACGGTGTTTAACCGTTAGCGGATGTTGGGGTTGTCTGGATGGCCCACAAAACCTCTGGTAGCTTCTCCGCCCATAAACCCTTGGCACCATCGAGTTTCTTTTTAGCAGTTTCTTGATTATCTTGTTTGCCTCTTCAACCTGTCCATTGGTTTGGATGTGAGCTACAGATGCAAAGCTCATCTTGATGCCTAGGTTGGCGGTGAAAGATATGATCTCTTTGTTGTTGAACTGTGTTCCGTTGTTTGTGATGATTGTATGGGGGATGTCGTAGGGGCTATAGATATTCTTCCAGAGGAAGTGAGTTACCTTGGCGGTAGTTATTGCTGTCAGTGGCTCCGCCTCTATCCATTTGTTATTGTAGTCTATGACAACAATGATGTATTTGAACTGACCCCTAGCGGTTGGGAACTTGCCAAGTAGGTCCAGGCGCCAAGTGGAGTGAATCCATGGGCCGATAATTATCGAAAGGGGCTTTGCCGGGGCATGGGGGAGGTCAGCGTACTGTTGACACTTGTGGCAAGACCTGGAAACCTTTCTGGCATTGTCAACGAGCGTGGGTCAAAAGTAGCCTTGCCACATGGTACGATTAGCCAGAGACCTGGCGCCTGAGTGGTTTCCACATTCTCCGGTGTGTATCATTGCCATAATGACTTTTTCCTCTTCTGGGGTCAAGCACCGGAGGTTGGGGTGGGTGAACCCTTGGCGGTAAATCTTGCCATTCTGGATGTTATAGCAGGTTGCCCTCCGCTTAAGTTGCCTTGCTTCTACCTTGTCGGTTGGCAGTGTTCCATTGCACTTGTATTCGATTATTTCATCCATCCAACTGGGGTTCACCTCAATGTTGAAGATTTTCGCTAGGGTTTTGGTAATGCTTGGCTTGTCAAGGCATTCCACCCTTGTGTCCGCTGGACTTTGGTGTGGTTGAGCAGTTGCTAGTCTTGCTAGTGAATCAGCCTTGGCGTTCTTTTCTCTGTGGATCTGTGTGATGGTGTGGAATTTGAATTTCCTGAGGAGCATTTTGACGTATCCCAAGTATGCCGCTAACTGTTAGTCTTTGGTTTGGAAGCTGTCGTTGACTTGGTTGACTACTATCTGGGAGTCGCTGAATATATTGACGTTGTCGGCACCTGAGTCGATGGAGAGGAGTAGGCCTGCAATGAGCGCTTCATAATCCGCCATGTTGTTTGAGGCTGTGAAATTGAATTTCAACGCATATCCCACGTTTAGTCCTCCTGGCCCAGTTAGGATAAGGCCAGCGCAGCATAACTTGGCGCAGGTGGAGCTGTCCACATGGAGGTTCCAGTCCGACTATTGCTTGGGCGCTGGTTCCTCAGCGGTTATCATTGCTATGTTGGCTTCTTCTGCCCTGAGGTTGGGTTCATCCTGACGCTCAGTGAGCTTAGCTATGAAGTCCTCCACCGCCTGGCCTTTCATAGCGGTTCTTGGCTTGTAGTCAATGTCGAACTCGCTAAGCTCGATGGCCCACTTGATGAGGTGCCCGGAGGCTCAGGGTTCTGCATTACTTGCTTCAGCGGTTGATTCGTGAAGACATGAATTGTGTGGGCCTGGAAGTATTGGCGGAGGCGTCTACCGGCGACAATTATTACGAGAACGAGCTGCTCCAGGGGGTATATCTTGTCTCCGCCCCGTTCATGCCTCTGCCGGCGTAGAATATTAGGAGCTCGTCCTGTCCTTCTCGCCGTACAATGGCGCAGCTTACCGCTGATGGGGATACCGCTAGATTGATGTAGAGTATCTCCCCCTGTACAAGAATGGAGAGAAGTGGGACAGCCGCTAAGTACTCCTTCAAGCTCTGGAATGTCGCCTCACAATCTGGGGTCCAGTCAATTACTTTCTTGTGGGTCCTCTTCATAACCTTAAAGAATGGGAGACATCTGTTGGTGAGCCTGGAGATGAACCGAGAAAGGGTGGTTAGCTTGCCCTGGAGGCTCTAAACGTGCACTTTCCACACCGGAGACTTCATGTTGAGGATGGCTTGCACCTTGTCAGGGTTAGCCTCTATGCCTCGTTCACTGACTATGTATCCCAACAAATTGCGAGCGGTAACGGCGAACAAACACTTCTTGATGTTGAGGCGCATACCATAGGCCAAGAGAATGGCGAATATGATTCGGAGGTTTGCCATGTGTCTGTTAGCCTTGATGCTCTTGACTAGCATGTCGTCCATGTAGACCTCTATTATTTTTTCAAGGTGTTTAGCGAACATGGCGTTCATCAACCGCTGGTATGTTACCCCAGCATTTTTCAATCCGAAGGGCATGACATTGTAGCAGTATAGGCCCTTGTCGGTTGTGAAGGTGGTGTACTCTTGGTCGTTGGGGTGCATCTTGATTTGATTGTATCCTGAGAAGGTGTCCATCATGTTGAGCAACTCATGTCCCGTTGTAGCGTCAACCAGTTGGTCAATACGGGGTAGCGGGAAACTATCTTTGGGGCATGCCTTGTTGAGACCCTTGAAGTCTACACACATCAGCCATTTTCCGCTAGGTTTCTTAACCATGACCAAATTGGAAATCCACTGGGGATAATTGACTTAGCGGATGAACCCAATGCCCTGGAGCTTAGAGACTTCTTCCCGTATTGCACGATATCTTTCTTCGTCAAAGGCCCTTTGCCTCTACTTGACGGGTTAGAAAGACGGTTGGATGCTCAACTTGTGCGTGATGATTTCAGGGGAGATGCCCGGCATATCAACGTATGACCATGCAAAGACGGCGGCGTTGTCTCGTAGAAACTGTGTAAGTTCTGCCGCTATCTCGGAGGCAAGCTAAGCGTCAATCCTTACAGTCCGCTCAGGGTGCTCATCCGAGAGACTGATGACCTGTAGGGATGTTTCCGGGTTGACAGGTTCCTTTTTTACATACTTCTCCTCATTGTCCCTAGGGTCTTCAATTGCATCCGTCAGCGGTATACGACTTCCCACTATTAGGATCTCATGGCAGCGTGTTGATCATGCCACAGTAGTTGAGTAGCCCTCTCGTGCTAGCTATTGGCTTCCATTCACACAGCCCGTCCCTTTGGGTGTAAGGAACTTCATGAGAAGCATATATCCGGCTATGATGCACTTTAGTTTGTTGAGCGTCGGTCGACCGATGATGGCATTATATGAACTAAAGCAGTCAACAACGATGAACTCTGTATGTATCTCCGTTGTGCATGGGCTAGCGCTGATGACTAGGCACATGTAGTCAGAACCTAGTGGTTGTGTGATGTCACCGGAGAAGCTGAGCAAGGGCTCATGATCTTGTAGTAATTTTCTATTCCGCTGGAGTTGGTTGTAGCAACCATTGAAGATGACATTGACAGCGGATCCACTGTCAAAGAGGACCCTTCCCAAGAACCATTTTTCAAGCATGGCGTTGATCAAGAATGGATTGTCATGGGGAGATGTATTCCACACTTTTCTTCCTCAAAGAAGGTAATGGGCTCCTACCCAGACTTTGGTAGTTTAGCGGATCTCTCATAACGGATGTTGCAAATTTCTTTCGGGTGGTTAGCGCGTGCATATCACTTTCTTTCCCTATGAGACATGTTGGTGATCGGAGCATTGTCGTCGATGGAGTTGATGTGGCGTATGGGCTTGATGTTGGTGACCACTGGAAGCGGCTGACGCACTTTGAACTGGTCCAACTTGTTGTCACAATACAAAGTCTTAATTGCCATTTTGAGAGCATTGCAGTTGTTGGTGTTGTGACCGCTGTCCTCGTGGTATTTGCACCACTTGTCGATGTTTCTTGGTTTGCCCACTCTTGGGTATTTTCTTGGTAGTGGCGGTGGGATCTAGTCTTTGCACTGATTGTATATCTCTTCATACGAGGCTATGAGGACTGTAAACACTGGGTACCGCTAGGAAGACTCTGTCTGCTTGTTACGGTTATCCCCGTGGGATGAGCGGTTACCCTTGTGGTAATGCTGGTCCTTTTGCCGCTTGCTCTGGTAGTTTCCTTGTTGTCACTCTCTCTTCTTATTAGTTGGTGGTGTAGCAGAGGTTTTGTTAGCGGTCTCCTGCTGGTTGGAGAAGAGCTGAGTGGACTTTGCTGGCGTTGGCGGTGGTGGTGGGGTTTCTTCGTATGTGATGAACTCTTCCTGCGCGTGGATGACGGCCTCGCTCATGATGTGGTCATACGCGGCTTTTGGATGATTGTAGTTGAGATGATAGAGAAATGGTCCCTTTAGGAGTCCTTGCTTAAAGGCTACCAGTGCCATTGTTTTATCAAGATCGGGGCACCGAGATGCCGCTGCTTTCCACCTGGTGACAAATGCCTTCAATGTTTCCTCTGCGCCCTGTTTGACGCTGAACAATTGGCTTGTATTGTGATGTTCAGCGGCCAACATGATGAACCGCGATAGGAACGCGTTTGATAGTACATGGAATGAGTTGATGGATCCCGGCGGGCACTAAAAGAACCAACTCATTGCTCACTATCTAACGTTTCGCTAAACATGTGGCAGAGGCTGGCGTCATCGAATCCCTTGTTGTTAGTAACTTTCTTGAAGGTGTTCATATGGACGAAGGGGTCAGTCATGCGGCTGTATTGTGGCGTCTTTGCATGTGCTGGTTTGACGGCTTGCAGGATCCTGGCGGTGAATGGTCCTGGCCTGGACGCAAAGAGCGGATTTTGATTAGCGCTGGGGCGCCTGCCTCTACCCAGATTAGCCTTTGTTCTAATTGTTGCATCCTTTCCCGGATTAGGGCTGTTACGTCGCCAGCGGGCCCCTCTTAGAGGTTCCGTTGTGCGAGCTCCCGCCTGGGGCAGGCAGATTGCCTTCAGTTCTAGCTCTGGTTGAGGAGCGGTTAGTGAGCGGTTGTGATTCCGCTTCTTGTTTTATCATTAGTCGGGGTGGTGGAGGTGGACCCATTCCCAATAGCCCTGACAGGTTCAGCGGTACCTGCATCTGTATGATTGGTGCGGGTACCACTCTTCCGGTATTGGGTCGACTACGCCTGGTACTCTGCGATTGCTCGCTCTGCACTGGGTTAGCGTTCACTTCCAGCGCCTTCTTCAGTTCGTCAAATCTTGACATCAGCGTGGCTACCTGCTTTTGGGCCTCGGCCTTTTCCCTGCGCTCCTGCTTGCTCCCTGTTTGACTTGTGGAGGTCCGTCAATACCAGCTCATACATAGCGGCGAGGTCCTGACCTGGTGGGCGACTGCTGCCAGGTAGAGCCTCCGCTGTAGTTTGAGTTAGCGAGATTTGGGGAGTATCCTGGGGTTCCATGCTAGGGTTTACCGGAGTGTTAAATAGAGCACGGTTAACGTTAACCGCTAGGTTAATGTTAGTCGCGGGGTTGGTGGGATGGGGGTTGGCGGATTGGTCCGCCTGCTCTTCGGCGTTTCCCCCGCTACCGTTAGTCATGGTGATTGTTGTGGTGGGATGGCCTTTTGCTCAAGGGTTTCCACAGATGGCGCTAATGTTAATGTCTAAGATTTAGCAGTAGCTAAATCTAGGTTAACGCTGGTTCAAGAGGCGAACCGCTACTTGTGATATTGTTGTTAATGTTCCCACTGCCTGTCAAATGAAATACAAAGGGCGTCAGAGGGAGACCGTGGTTGACAATCTTCTCTTCTCCGATGCCTAAGTTAGTCATTGTATTTATGTTGACAGAATAACAGTAGGTAAGTAGTAAATGTATAATTAATGAGGAGAGAGGAGTGGATCTTTTATAGGTGGGGAAGAGGCTGACCTCTTCCTTGTTTTCGATGTGGGACTGATATGCTTCAGTTCCCAGCTTCTGATGCTTCAGCAAGGCGATCTTGGCACCGAGCGTGGCTGCGCATCAGCGGTGATCTGGGGGTGAGCAGAGGCTCAGGTGATAGCCTGCTTGGCTGTGTTTATGTAGGTCACACTGTTGGTGGTTGTTGGTACCACTGGCGGTGGTATGTGCGTGACTCATTATAGCTAATTATGCTGGCAAATGCTCATGCAAGTACAAAGCGAGTTAAATACTTTAAAGATCATCAATTTGGCTGAAATTTTGCAAAGATGATCTATACATTAATACCTAAAACTGAACGGTTGAGATGTGGATGTGCGATCGAAAAGTGACCCTAAACCCTAACATCGCTCTAAAATCTCATCTCAACCGTTTAGTTTTTAGGTACTAATGTATAGATCATCTTTGCAAAATTTCAGCCAAATTGATGGTCGTTAAGGCATTGGTAATTGCCTTAAAGCTAGTACGGTTTAGGTTGGGCAGATTCAGTTCGTCAATTGGTTTAAGTGAGTTAAACATCTTAAAGATCATCAATTTGGCTGAAATTTTATAAAAATAGTCTATACATTAGTACCTAAAAACTAAACGGTTTAGGTTGGACAGATTCAGTTCGTCCATTGGTTTAAGCAAGTTAAACATCTTAAAGATCATCAATTTGGCTGAAATTTTACAGAGATGGTCTATACATTAATACCTAAAAACTGAACAGTTAAGATGTGGATATGCGACCGAAAAGTGACCCTAAACCCTAATCTCGCTCTGGATAGGATCTCTATGTGTGTGTGTGTGTATGCACAGTTTTTTTTTTTTTTTTTCTAGAATATGCACGGTTCTAATTTTGAAATTTAATTAATAACATCTTATTCTCTTCAAAAATTGAAAAATCGAAACAAAAATTAAAAAATATGAAAAAGAAGGTCGAATGGGAAGGAAAAAAAAAACTAGTTGTAGATGCAGCGAATGAAATTTTGCAGAAGCCCACAGACAACCCAGCCCAACATGTACCTCTGATTAGGTTTCATATCAGTCATGACCTCACAATCTTTGCCTCTCCTTATATATAAGTTGCTTTGGCTCTCCTTATTATTTTCATCTTGCAGGTGAGAAATCGTTGGTGGGTCGCACTTCTTAAGTTTCGGCCATGAGGTATGCTAATTACACTTCTTTGTTTTTTGGGGTTTTCACTTTAAAGTTCACTGCTCTGATTCGGGTGGCTTTCATTTTGGGTTTTTGGTTTTACTGTGATGAAGTTTAGAATGGTAGGTGTTATTCGTGTGTCGGAGGTTAAAACTTTCAGGACAGTCATTGAGAAGATGTTTGATTGATTTGTCTATTCTACGAAACCGTTAGAAATGTTGATGTTGGAACATAAAATTTGTAAGTTTTTATTTGTATTCGTAAAAGCCAAAGTGTGTCCGTGTTTGATTAGCCTTGTAGCATTTAACAATTTCTTTCCATTTGGTATTTGGATGCTTCTGTTTTAGCCTTTCTAACTGTATGTGTCTCTATAGTAAGATTCAGAGTAATTCTCTTAGGGAGGCTATTTCTATCATCAAGGCCGCTTCCAAGGAAAAGAGTCATAAGTTGACAGAAACTACAAAACTTCAGATTGGGCTGAAAAATTATGATCCCCAAAAGGACAAGCGTTTCAGTGGTTCCGTTAAGTTGCCACACATTCCTCGTCCAAAGATGAAGGTCTGCATGCTTGGAGATGCTCAGCATGTTGAAGAGGTAATGCTTCTACTTGGTCAAAACATGGACCTAATGCTGGTTTCCTAGTCGATGTCTGTAGTTGTGTTTTTCAGAATTTACAGATGGTTGTCTAAAGTTGTGGCTGTGTTTTGTGTTAATTAAGTACAGGCTCAGAAGATCGATTTGGAGTACATGGATGTAGAAGCGCTGAAGAAGTTAAACAAGAACAAGAAATTGGATAAGGAACTGGCTAAAAAGTACCATGCCTCTTTAGCATCAGAAGTTGTTATCAAGCAGACTCCCCGTCTTTTGGGTCCTGGTCTCAACAAGGCATGTTGGTACAAGAGCCATGTTTTTAGTGCTGATTGCTTTGGTAAAAGGCTGGTTCGTACATAATGGCCCATTTGGTGTCGGTCCGTCAATAGGAGGACCTACGTAAGCTGCTTCACGAATAACGCCTACCTCCTAAGTCGTAAACTCGTTGTGATGATATTGAAATGCACTATTAACCATTTACATTGTGACTGTAGTTTCACTAGAGTTTGTAGAGTTGTATATCCGCGTTCACAAGCCCAAAGGCAAATTAAGGCATCTGAACTGTTCTAGTTTAAGAACTCCTTTGTAAACCTGCCTTGTGATAAATTAAAGTTCGTTATGCGAAATGTATCCACATTGTTGCTTAATCTGGAATTCTTTAAATGACTGTACTTTTAGATGAATAACATATTACCCAACAAAGCGTTGCAAATAGAATAGTGGTAGTGAATCACTGTTTTTGTATATATACCACATGTATTCCGCCTTATATGACACAACCACGTCATTTAATAAATTCTATAATATGTTAGACTTTGTGTTACATCAATTGCCATATAAAATGGGATGTAGATAATACCAAAATAGTTCATCTAGTATTATTTTTATAAAAAACAGTTCCTCTGACATTTGGGGTTTTTTTTTTTTGTCAAAATAAATTTTGGTGTATTTGTTATAAATAAGAGTAAAGCTGAGCTTAGTTTTTTCCTTGGCGGTGATTAGCATGGCTCCCATCTCGATGGTTGTGAAAATGTCATGGCATCTGAACCCTTTGCATAATTGTATTTGTGCTTTCAATTTGGAATTTGCACTTTGGATCGATATTAATTAACTTAAACCTTCCTGGAGGGATTGTTTATAGATCTTGTATTAATTAATTGATCGATTCTTTAGATCATTACCGTAGTGACTTGAGGATGTCAAGAGGCTTTTTCAAAAGCCTAGCTAGTAGCCTAGTTATCGTTACAATCTGTTCGTACGAACGCAATGACTTAAGCAATTAAAAATAAGTGTCAGGTTAACTAGCGTGAGGCATCTTTGCTTAGAAGAAAATCGATAGAGTACGGTAAAATCATACACAATTACTGACAAAGGGGGAGATTTTTTTATTTTTATTTCTTTTATTTTAGGGGAATGAAAATATTCCATTGATTGAAAAATCATATGATTGTATTACATCAGGCTAGAACATCTTAACAACTAGTTGGAATTTTCATGGTGTTGAAGCCACAACCGGCCAGACCAGAATCCACCAAGCCAAGGGTACTCAATACAAATTGTTTGAACCCAAAATAAGCATTTTGGCCTGATAAGGGGGGGGGGGGGATTCCAATGCTATTCTAGGATCTCTCGGCCAGCCCGCAAAATCAAGCTTCACACAAAGCACATCAACCTGGAGGCCTGCAGCAAGGGTCCCGTTTTCAATCAACAAGGCCCGTTTTTCAGCTTGGGCCAAGCGGCTAGTCAATTCTTCGGAGGAAGCCAAGGGAGTGTCCAGTTGGGCTTCCTCCGCACTGAGCTCGTTGTTCACATGTGCCAAACACAAATAACATGCTCACTTATTCGAATGACTAAATAATCCAAAAGGAAATAAATTAAGGGACTGAAATCCACACTCTCCATTTTACAATCTACATTCCATTTTTTTTTTTTTGAGTTAGGGCCATAACGGCTGCCCTTAAGCCTTAACTATTAATGAAACCATAGAATATATTTGCGGCCGGGGGGGGAGGCATTAATACCTAAACCCCAAATTACAATAAACCAGAAGAGAACGCTTCAAAATACTATCAGAAATCTCTACTAATTGTGTGTATTCTAAAACACACCATTTAGCAAAAAATGCACAACTGACTACCCATTTGCTTTACAATTTTGGTGACATATCGGAAAGATAAAGCTCGCAAGGAGCTATAATACACTAATATTATCAACTTTCCCACTATGTTAATTGCCACAAAAAAAGAAATCCGGTGACACTTGGTTTCATCCTGCTACTAGGAGGCTGCAACCATTTGACGATGTCAGAAACTCGTCGCCGTCCTAGGCCAGACATGGCACTTAAGGTGAACGAACCAAGATAGCGTCCACCTCGCCCTACTAACCTAGAGTAGGACATTATTAAGGGTACAAAGCCACCTAAAGCTAAAAGGAAAATAATAAGCATAAAGGCAAAAACATAAAAAATGGGCCTAGGAAGAAACGCTTGGCCCAAGAACCATGAGGCCCAACTGAAGGCCCGCAGGTAGTCAGTCATTGCCGGAAATGTTCTTGCCATCACACCTCTATCAGAACCCCTTCTACTCCTACCTCATAGCTGCCAAATCCGGACACCCGACCACCCAAATGAAGATCTGAGATGCCCCAAAAAGGATGACAACCACCCATCGTCGCCAGAGCCCTTCCACCTATGTACGCGGTATCGATATGAGGTTAGATTAGATCGCATCGCCCCAACCTGAGATCTCCTTTCGTCGTCATCGATGCCCAGATATGGGGAGATCCCGCAGCCCCACCTGCCTTCCACCACCCCTTCGCCTCTGCTCACTCCTCTCACTAACACTTCCAAGCGACATTGACAAGGCCCGAGCCTGAAGTTTTGATGCCTTCAATGTATGGCCTCCATTTTGACCACCACTGTCCCATAAGGAGCCACCACTAGACAAGAAGTCCTCTTTGGCTCGTTTGACGATGACGTCCCAAGGACGCGCCGTCGAACAAGGCATGAAGAAAAGTTGAGAAGACCAAGCCTAGGATTTTTTCTAGAGAGAAACAGCAAAGAGTTTGTCGCAAAGTTTTTTCCTCCATCTTTCCTTCTTTGGTAACTTAAATTTTATCTTTTTTTTTTAAGAATTTTGATCAAAGATGGAAAGATAGAGTATGAATTAAAAATTAAGGAGTGTGAATTTCAATCCCTTAAATTAAAGATAAGTCCTAACCTAAACTAGACCCAGCCTCCCAAATTAAAGCTAAATGCAGTCACTTAAAAACATATTATTGTACGGCAGCTTGAAATAAATAAAGGAATGCCACCACAAGCCCAGATAAGGTCAGAATGTGCTACACCCTCTAAAGGACACAGCTCAAACCACCCAAGTCATAGAGAGAGATAGATAAACTAGCCCGAAATCTCTAATCTCCATCCTTGCAATCAAGGCTTTGTGAGAGCAGGCCCGCCAGAGGAGTTATTACCGAATCAATCCGGCAACCTTCCTCCAAAAAGCCTCCGACCGACCACCTTCGACAGACAACCAATTCCCTCGATTATAAAGAGATACGAGCAGTAGACCTTGCCTTAGAAACAACTTGGGAACAAGCTGCACCTAAATCACTTCACAAGGATCGCCACCATACTGTAAACCAAACCTAGCCTGCACTCTACACCGCATATGTCAAGTGAGATCTGAGAAAAGTCAAAGCCTGCACAAGACTTCGGAAGGGTAGTCAGTAGCTCCGCCCACCTCTGTGATGCTTGGAATTCACGCCAGCCATCGCACCTAATACAAGGAAGAAGACGAGATCATATCTCTCCTTCACCAAAACTAACTATAAGAATGAAGCCTTTGGTAAGAACTTCGTTTTCGTTCTCCAAAGCACAACCCCAGACTATGCTTCTACTTGTCTGAGGAGAATTCCAAGGGTTTGTCGCCACTCTGCTCTCAAAACTAGGAATCAAGTTTTTTTTTTTTTTCCAAACCCTAGGAATTTAGGATCCTTTTTCTAGATGTAACTTTAATATGTTATGCTCATCTCTATATGTAAATTATTAATAATACTATAGTCGTTCATACTATTTTTACCAAAAAATTGAAGTTTTGGGTATACCAAAAATACCTTAACTACCTATAGGTATTTAATTTTTGTTGATTTTTAAGATTATTTTTTTATGTGAGCAGAAGAGCTAAAAACCCCAAAAATAAGAACAAAACTAAATAGCAATAACATGAGGCTGCAATAGACCATCCTCATCTTCTTTCAATTTCTTTGAAATACGATCATGTTGGGTCTCAATACCAGCCCAAATCCAAACTATGTCCCATTTG